>NC_045439.1:124243121-124282332 GCF_002776525.5 Piliocolobus tephrosceles
TCCCAGGCTGGAGTGCAGTGGCCGGATCTCAGCTCGCTGCAAGCTCCGCCTCCCGGGTTTACGCCATTCTCCTGCCTCAGCCTACCAAGTAGCTGGGACTACAGACGCCCGCCACCTCGCCCGGCTAGTTTTTTTGTATGTTTTTAGTAGAGACGGGGTTTCACAGTGTTAGCCAGGATGGTCTCGATCTCCTGACCTCGTGATCCGCCCGTCTCGGCCTCCCAAAGTGCTGGGATTACAGGCTTGAGCCACCGCGCCCGGCCCTAGTTGCTGCTTCTTAACTCTACAGAGAATGTCCAGCTGTGGGCCATTCTTTTTTTAATTTTTTTATTAAAAAAATTTTTTGAGAAGTGCAGCTGTGCTTAAAATGTGAGCCTTTCTTAATGAAAAATCGTGGATGCCTAATGACTCTTGGTTCCTAGCTTTGGGTCCTATTTGCCAAATTCATAACAGAAAATGTCCCACAATATATCCTATTGACCTCATGGGAAAAATAAGTCTGTTTGATTCCATAACAAATTCTCCAAAAGACAAATATATATTCCATTAATTATATGTCATATCACATGTAAATAAATACAAATGTGTAATGTATAACATATAGATTATAAATATATAAATGTAAATAGACATATTTGTATTCCAATAATATTAGGAATATAATATTAGGGTGAGCTTTGGGGACAAAATTCAGTTACAGTCCTCACGCCAGCCAAACTCATCATAGATTCAGGAAAAGGAAAGCCTGGCTATGAGGATGCAGCGAAAGATTAACCGTGGTCATTAAACAATTATGAGTATCAGCATGGTCTATACCGGAATTATTATGAGCATGTTAAAGGCAGAGTTTAGAGCACTATAGTGCTATCTTCTGTAATAAACAGAGCTTTAACAGTATTGGAACCAATTTTCTTTAATAGGAAGTTAAAATATTGTAAAGAGTCCAGAGAGAGTAAAAAGAGTAAATAAAACAATTAGATAAAACATGTCCAAATTTTAGAACATTGAAGGAAACACTAAGATAATTGGCTTACGGCCTTTAAAATATATAGAAGTTTTATTTTTTAATTGACAATAAAGAATGAAAAGGCTTTTATTCATAGTGGAGAATCTCATATATTGTTTTAGCCTATTTTCTTTTTGGAAAGTCTGCAACTAAAAGTTTTGTCTATCCCTAATCCTCTCTGCTGCCTTTCAGATCATAGATAAATTTCCTTCTGTTGTTGAAACAAAAATCATTGCCTTCTTTATCATCAAAACAAAGTATTTTCTACTAATTATGATAGGATATAGTTTGATCAGAATAGGCATAACCCACATTAAGGCATTCCTTGGTATGTTTCCTGGTTCCCTTAGCACCGTTATCTAAGTTAACACAATGTTGATTGCCTGTCTCTATCATCCATCCTCCTGAAATGCAGTACTCTCCCAATTGCAGTGTTTTTCAAGGTAAGATCTCTCGCTCTAATGATCAAAATCATTAGACAACTCACTAAAAAAAAAAAAGCAGACTCTTGACCCTGTGTCAGACCTATAGAATCAGAATCTATGGAAATAAAGCATTTTTAAAATAAAGTCTTCATGTAATTCTTAAATGTACAGTAAAATTAGAGAAGTGCTGTCTAGTTGGTTAACTCTGGAGTTTTATGTGTTTTTCTTCATCTTATTTTATGGTAACTACAGCATTTACTTTATCTCAGAAATGCCTTCATCTCAAAACTTATGTAAGCCTCAGTTTCCCAATCTGAGGAATAGGTTAATATTACTTCATAGTTTTTGTGACAATAAAGATGATGATGAGTATGACAAAATTGACACCAGGTGAAGCAGGAATCCTTCGGTGATTTTTGTATCACTTCACCTGAATATACTGGGCAAACTGTAAGGCTGTAAACCCAAAGGGTTAAATACAACAAAACCAGATAATGTGGGTTAAAGAACACTTGTGTTTCTCTTCCTAAATCAGGAAGCTTCTACTTTTGCTCTCTTGTTTCTAGGCCTCCCTGCATTTCTTCTCTACAAAAGCGGGGAAGGGAAGAGCTGATTCTGTTTTCTAGAGTCCCTTTATAAGTAGGGCATTAGTCATTACTTTGACTCAATAGCTAGAGCTCCATAATCCACTCGCTCAAAATTTTATCTCTTACATTTTTAAGTCCCTGCCTCCCCGGGATAATAAGCAGATTTAAATAGAGTGGCCAACTCTGCCACTAACTCTGGCCAATAAGGCAAGGAAAAGAAATAAGACATAAACATTATAATGCAATAAACAAAATTTTCTTCATTTGCAGATGCCATCATTTGTGGACTTAGAAAATCCAAAATAATTTATGACCAAATGATTAAAATTAGTAAGTGTAGCAAGTTCAATGAACATAAGGTCAATATGTAAAAACCAATTGTATTTCCATACACTAGCAACAATTAGAAAATAAAATTTTTAAATCTTCATGAAATGTCTATACATGGAAGTAAATCTAATACAGGATGTGCAAATCACTACACTGAGAACTAAAATCATTGCTTAAGACATTAGATGACCTTAGCAAATGGATAGTCTATAATTTTGACACAATGACTTAGTATTTTTGAGGTAGCAATTCTCCCCCAAATTATTCATAGGCTTAATGCAATACCAATCAAAACTGAAAGGGAAATTTTGTAGATTTGGAAAGGATTTAGAATTTAGAAACTAATTCTAAAATATATATGGAATCAGAAAGGACATAGAATGGATAAAATAATAAGGGGAAGAACACAAATGAAGAAAAATCACTGATGAGTTTCAAATTCTACTCTAAAGCTATATTAATAAGCACATTGTGAGATAGTTGGGAGGCTGAATTAACAGAAGAAACAAAATATAGGGCAGAAATAGATCTGTACGTGTAGGATCACTTGATTTATGACCCAAACACCACCGCAATTCAGTGGGGGAAAGGAAGATCTTTCCACTAAATGGTCATGGGGCAATAGGAACCTTGACACCTTTTGCGTAGCATCATGAAAACTGATTTGAGGTGGAAAATGGGCCTACATGAAAAAAGTGTGTCTATTACTTGAAGCAGGCAAAGATTTCTCAACAGGGCACAAAATATACTAACCAATAAAGAAAAATAAATAGTTATTTGGACTTTATCAAAGCTAGGAATTTCTGTATCTCCAAGAAAATCATTATGAAAGTGAGGAGTCAAGTAATGGATTAGTAGAGAACTCACAATATATGGTTTCGACAGGGGCTCATATCCAAAATCTATGAAGAATGCCTACATGTGAACAATAAAACAAGCAAACGACTTGAACAGGTACTAGACAGAAAAGAAAATCCAGATGGACAATGAGCATATGAAAAGGTGCTCAGCATCATTATTCTTCAGGGAAAGCAAATTAAAACCACAGTTTTATAAGATACCACTGCATGTCACCATAATGGCTTAAATTAAAAAACAAACAAAAAGAAATCTGATACCATTTTTTGGTGAAGACGAGGAGTAACTAAAACTCCCATATA
The DNA here is from genome assembly GCF_002776525.5 of Piliocolobus tephrosceles. Taxonomy (NCBI): domain Eukaryota; kingdom Metazoa; phylum Chordata; class Mammalia; order Primates; family Cercopithecidae; genus Piliocolobus; species Piliocolobus tephrosceles. The sequence continues at coordinate 124,246,630 of NC_045439.1, forward strand.
TTGTTCATAAGAGCATACAACTTGGTAACCTTTTGAAATACATTTGATAATAACCACTAAAGCTAAATATATGCCTATTTTATGGCCTAGTTAAGTCCATTCCAGTGGAATTATCCAAGAATGGTGAGTTTATATGTCCACCAAATAAAATTTAAATAAATGCTTATAGCAGCCTTTTCCATGATGGCACAAAACGTAAACAATCTAAAAAACCCAAATGTCTATTTCAAGAAGAATGGAAAAAATAAATTATTACATATTTATACAGGGGAATTTTACATATAAACTTAAAAATAACTTATGCATGCAGCAATATTAATGAATTTCAAAGATACGGCATTGAGAGAAGAAATTGAGACAGTAGAATATAGGCTGTACGATATAATTCCAGTCACACAAAGTTTAAGACCAAGTGATGAAAGCCAGAATCATGGTTACTCCAGGTGGGGAGTTGGGGAAGGGCTGTTGAATTGGAAGGGGCATGTGGGAATCTTCTGGAGTAATGGAAAATTTCAGTATGTAGGTCTGGATGGTGTTACCCAGATACAAAGAAGTGTAATATTCCATTGAGCTGTAAACTAAAGTTTTATTCACCTCATTAAGTGTTGTACCTCAATTTCAAAAAGAAAGAGAAGAAAGCAAAGAAACGGCATTTTAAAATGTTCAGATAAATGTGAGTACCATCACCTGAGAATGGGGATACCTGACTGGGGTGTCAGACAGTGCTGTTGGGTTTTGTAAATACATGTGAGTATTATTTCGATTAAAATGACATTTATTTTAACCACAAGGGAGGAAACACTGCTGAAAATCCTAGACGAGTACTGAAAAATATCTGATAGCCTTATCAATACCAAAACCGCTGGTGTTTAAGTGAGAACTTCCCTTGGAGTGACCTTAACAGGGGCTAGATTTGAGTGAGACTGAAGAATGGAAATTAAGAGAATGAGTACAGACAATTCCTTCAAGTAATTTGATGACAAAGGGATGAGAAATATAGAGATGTGACTGGTGGAGACATGGGCTTCAAGAATACTATATTATTAAAAAGATTTACTTATATTAATGTGACTAGATTATTGTAAGACAACACAGACACATACACACATTTTTTTCAGCAGGGAGTGTATGCACCTGTGCAGTCTTTTTCCAAGTGGTCCACAGCTGGAAACCAGGACTCTTCATATTACATCTGGCACTTCTGGATTTATGTGAGGGAAGTTCTGGGATGTTATTAAGAGAAGACTGACCCATGAACATGCACAAGGGACTGTCTAGGATGCCTGGACAGAATGAACAGTAGTCCCTGCCCTTTGGCTTTGTCTATGACTTCATTCTCCAAAGGACCATTTGGAAAAATGTCCTGGGTATTAAATAAATACTCCTTCAGGAGGAAGAGCAGCAGAGATGCCTCTGCCATCATTCCAGATCCCCAGCTGCAGGGTTTTGATACAAGTTGCAGGTGCCTGGGGAACACTGTGCTTGCACAGCACAGAGATAAGTGGCTGAGTCTTCAGGTTTTGGGCCTGTGATGTGCAGAAAGCTCTCCTTCTTCGTTAATGTGGCTTTTAGCCTTTCTTTCTCCTTTACTTCCCCAGCTGAATACAGGATGAAGAGGAATTCAGGACCTTTCCCAGGATCTTGCCTATACCAGTACAGCCCTCTTAAGCCGCTGACTGTGTAACTGCAGTTGAGACTGCTACTCTCTCCCTCCTGGAGCCTCAGGGCCTCAGGACTCTGTGTCACCTGGTCTTCTCCACTCAACCCTGTTCAGGAAAACAAAATCAGAAATTATACAAAGCTTTTAGTTTAGCAGCTTTGAAAACTTCCCACAGGAAAACTGAATGAGCTGAGATTAAATCTTCATCTCTCTTCCTCAGCTTTTCATGAATGGTTCTCATTTCTTAACCTCCAACTTACAGCCAAGCTGAAGCCACAGGACTATGAATGCACACTCCAACATTTTCTCCATGCTGGTATCTTAGCCTAGAGACAAATTACTATAATTTCAACCTTCTTTTCTCAGAGGAGCTGCTGCTGTATCTTAGTTTGTATTCTTGAATGCAGGAAAGAGCCTTTCTGTTGTCTGCTCAACCAATCAAATGCAAGTCCTCTAGTAATTTTCATGCTTTTGAAATTAAAGGCAGTTGTAGAATGATAGTAAACTGAGCCACTGCCACCTTGTGGCCACAGTACAGTCCCACAGTACCCACTTCATGCCACCTCCTAAGAAAAAGATTCTTCATATTTGGTGGGCATAGTGCACATGAGGTTTAAAGTGGCAACAAGAAAAGCCTTATTTTATTTGGACTCTTAATTGTCTAGATTGTTTTTTGAATGGTCTTTAAGGCTAAGCTGCAACCAGAGGTTATAAAGGAGTTGAACCCAACTAGTAAGTGTAATTCTGTGTCTCACTAAAATATATTTCTCACTAAAATACACAAGAACCTCAGCAGGTGAAACCTTAAAAATACTAGAGCTCTGAAAATGAAAGATGGGGTTGAGGGGATCAAATAGCTTGTGGGTATGTCTAGAAACCTCTCTGATGCAATGTGCAGAGAATTTGGAACATAAATTAAGAAGTCCATGTCTTCAAATAATTTTCAGTGTGACTACAGGATTGAGACCAACTGTGACCGAAATTCAAGGTCACAAAATTGGTAGATCTTAGAAGGAAGGAAGTTTTGAAAAAGCCTGGCAGAGAGAAAAAAGAGGTCTCCATTTCTGGACCTCAGAGAGGCCTGAAAGTCACTGTGTGTGTGTGTGTGTGTGTGTGTGTGTGTGTGTGTGTGTGTTGTGAGGGAGATTATTCCATGCAAATTATAAATATTTTACACAATATAAATAATCTACAGCAAAAGTAAGTATTTCCTCCTCATCTGTCTTTCAGTATCACAGTTCTCATTACAGAGGCATCTATGCATCTGTTCTTTCAAACACTCTCATACATGTACATACTCAATATTTTCAGACAAACATACAAGTCATTCTGTCCCTTGTTTTTTGTCCACACAAAATGGCCACATAGTATTCCATTTTTTGGCTGTACTATATTATATTTAAACAGTTTTGCATTTTTGTATTTTCATTTCCAATCTTTTACTACCAAAGATGATGCTGAAATGATTATCCTCATAAAAACATGGTTGCCACCATGGATAAATATATGAATAAAAATTATTGAAAATATGTAAATGAACAGAGAACCCATGCATTTTTCATTTAATACATATTGCCAAAATGCCTCTAATAAGCAGTAGCATTATACACATTTACAATGTGTGAGTGTCAGCTTCACTTCCTCGACAACACAATGTATTATTAAACATTTTTATCTTTCTGAAGTTAATAGGTGAAAAATGCTAATTCAGAATACCACTTCAAAATTTTCTCTATTATTACTGAAGCTTGGATTGAAAAACTAATTTTAAAATCCATTTGTATGTCTCTCTTTGAATAGTCTATTGAAAATTATGTTTAAGTGTTAGTTTTGGAGGCAGAATACCCGTGATCAAACTCTAGCTCTATGATTTGTTTTCTATGAAAAATTTGCTCAGAGATTTTCTGTGACTTAGTTTTATCATTGAACTTAGTTTTATCATTGGATGGTAGAGAAAGAACAGTACACACCTTAAAGAATTACTGTGAGAATCATCTGAAATATGTATTGAAACCAACAGCTATATATTGATAATGATAGATACATAGGTAGGTAGGTAGATTACATACTACCTAGATAAAAATTAAAATAGTGGCTAAAGCATAACAAATAAGTAACATTAGCTATTATAGTATTAGCACAATTTTCTTTTGGAAAGTTAATTTTTTGTTAGTTTACTAAAACTTTTTATAAACTAACATAAAATGTGACTTTATATTTTGAAGCTTTTTATTCCATTTTGGCATTTGGTTTTTGCTTTTTTATTGTATTTTTGCCATGTAGAAATATTTGCTTTCATATACTCTTACTTATGGTATATTCAAATGTATTCACCTTTATAATGTCTTCTGAAGTTTCGGTCTTGCTTAGAAAATCTGACCCACTCTAAGCTTACTTTTTTAAACCCTGAAAATTTCTGGTATGTTTTTTATTTAATCTTTTTAAGCCTATCACTTGGAGTTATTTTGATCTCAGGAATAAGGTAAGGGGTTATTTTTTTCAAGTTGCTAGACAATTGACTCAACATTATGTGCTGAACAATCTATTATTTTCTCCCTGATTAATAATACCTTTGCAATATAGTAATTTTCTCTGTGTAATTTGTTTCTGTCTTCTGATCTGTCAATCTATCTAGTTGTGCTTTCACTATTGTCAAAATTTTTAAATTATTTTGGCTACAGTATTTAATGTATAATTGAACTTGTCTCCACTCTATTGCCTTTCTGTTTTAAGATAGTTTCTTATTTTCTGCATGTTTAGTCTCCATTTAAATTTTTGAATGAGCATGTCTAATTTCAAATAAATGTATGAAAATTTCAAGGTAATCATAATTTAAACAATACCCACTACTATAGAAATAATAGTTGCTGAATTAAAAGAGTAGTTACCTAATGAAAATTAACCTCAAAATATTCTGACATAAATCCTAAACTGTTTTTCCAAGAATATTGAAATTAGCAATACTAGGCTAAGATATCATGGCAAAACTAGTATTCCCTAATTAGTTTGATCCTATGACACACCACTGGATTTTATAATTGAGATGTGTTTATCATATGCCAATAATTTTGTAAGTAAATTTTGTCATTAAATATGTGGTCATCTTGTTGAATTATCCATCACTTATATGAATTCTCTTTGGATTTGTACCAATAGCAGTCTGCTCCTAGTCCCTATTAACTTTGATGCCCCTCCAACCCTTCTTCCACTCAGCAGAAAAAAAATGGTTACATAGAACATGCTGTACTAACAGTATAAACACGTTGTTCTTTGACTTTTTTTGAGAATAAGATAATTTCTCAGTTATCTACAAATCATTACACTAGTTTGCATATAATTCATCATTCACTGATTTGATTTATTTTACCCACATTAGCAAACTCTGACTCTTACAAATCATTTTCAATAGGCAGTTTTTCTCCGTTTCTGAATATATTTACCTAAGAAAAAAGTTGAAAAGATGAAAGATAAAAGCAAGATCGGGGCAGGGCTATTTATAGTGCAGGGACAATTTACATTTATTAGTGCAGGAACTAAGAGAACCTAGACTGAATGTGTGATAGATGGGTAACAGAGCCACAGAAGGTGATTTAGAATTGTGAGTTTTACACAAAGTCTTGTTTAATTCTAAAAAATATTTTTATTTTTTCTTTTGAAACAATTTTAGAATTAGAGTTTCAAAAAATGTACAGAGAGGTCTCACATATTCTTCACTTAGCCTACCCAATGATAACAACTTGTGTTATAGAACAGTATAGAACAGTATCTAAACCAAGACATTAACATTGGTATAATCTGTAGAGTTTATTTAGGTTTCTGAAGTTTTACATGCACTAATTTGTATGTGTATGGTTCTATGCAATTTTATCGTATGTATAGGTTCATGTAACCACTGCCACAATCAAGAATCACAACGGTTTCACAATCACAACTTTCCTCATGTTACTCCTTCACACAGCCACACCCTTCCCCTCCCCACATCATTAATCCCTGACAATCACTAATCTGTTACTTACCCCTACAATTTTGTTATTTCAATAATGTCATATAAATGGAATAGTACAGTAGCAACCTTTTAAAATTGGCTTTTCTCACTCTACATGAGGGATAAAAGCATGATATCTATGCAAGTTATTATGTGCATAAACATTTTTGTTCCTCTGTATTGCTATATTTTTATGAATGTGCCACAGTTTTCTTAACCATTCACTCCCTGGAAGACATCTGGGTTGTTTCCAGATTCCAGATTTGGGCTGTGATGAATAAAGCTGCTATGAATATTCATGTACAGGTTTTGGTGTGAATATAAGTTTTTGTTTCTCTAGGATAAATCCCAAAGAGTGTAACTGCTGGGTCATGTGGTAAGGCATGCATAGTTTTATAAGAAATTGCTGAACTATTTTCCAGAGTGCCTATATCATTTTATGTCCCTACCAGCAACATATTAGTGATCCAACTTCCCCAAATTTTCAACAGCATTTGATGTTATCTTTATTTTTTATTTCAACCATTCTGATAGGTATATAATAATATCTCATTGTGGTTTAATTTTCATTTCACTGATAAATGATAATGTTGATCATCTTCTCATGCTTATTTGCAATATGTATATCCTGAAAGTGAAATATTTGTCTAATGCTTTTTTTGCCTATTTTCTAACCGGTTTTTTTTTCTGTTACATTTTGGGAATTCTTTATATATTCTAGCTACAACTCTGTGTCAGATACCTGGTTTTTAAATATTTACTCCCAGTCTGTAGTTTATTATTTGATCTTCTTAACAGGATCTTTTACAGAGCAAAAGTTTTAAATTTTGATGAAATCCAATTTGTGTGTGTATGTGTGTGCGTGTATTGTGCTTTTGGTGTCAAATCTAAGAACTCTTTGCTTGGCTCTGCATCTTGAAGATTATCTTTATTTTTTCCAAAAGTTTCACAGTTTTACATTTTACATTTAATTTCATGATTCTCTTTGAATTTATCTTTTATGGTGTTTATTTTAAAATAGATTTTTGGAAAGGTGGAATGGGTCATTATTTTCATCTTAATAGCCACAACTATTCCTTCTCCCCAGTCATAACCCCTGACAATCACTAATCTGTTATTAATCCCTACAATTTTATTTCATGAATGTTATATAAATGAAATTATAGAGTGGTTATTCTGCTTTGAATAACCAAAATGTACATCAAAGACTTTTAATAGTTAAAAGTTAAAAATCTTTTATATTTTGAGGCTGAAAAATTTCCTTTTTATCTCACTATGATTACTCTACCTGAAAAGTTAATTTAAAAATATAGGACCCACATCAAACCCTTTTCAACCTATCATCTTTGGAAATTTCCTGTAATTTATTACAGGGCAATTTTTTTTTTATTTTAACCAAAAAATATTTTTATATAGCTTAACCAGGAAGATATACTATGTTTAAAAATTATTCAGCACAAAATTTGAAAATTTTAAAATGGGCTTACATAATCTCCACCCCTTGCTCTTTATTTTTTATTTTTATTTATTTATTTATTTATTTATTTTTTATTATACTTTAAGTTCTAGGGTACATGTGCATAACGTGCAGGTTGGTTACATATGTATACATGTGCCATGTTGGTGTGCTGCACCCATCAACTTGTCAGCACCCATCAATTCATCATTTATATCAGGTATAACTCCCCAATGCAATCCCTCCCCCCTCCCCCTTCTACAGGGGAATTTTTTATTATAGATTTGGAAAATAGTTTTATATCTGTCTTATTACTGAGAATAACTGGAAACTTTTCCTAAAATTTACGTTCTTTTAAACCTTAATATTCCCCAGGAAAATTGCCCATCCATTTTGGTCATCAAAATGAACTGAAAACTAGATTTTCTTTCTTCATCTATGACTTCTTTTCTGATATTTAGGCACATGTTTCGTGAAGAAAAGACTAATTCTCTCCAAATTATCCCAAGAATGAGAAATCGCTCTTTTTGGCATTACTTTTTGCTAAAGTCATATGCTTTCATCTATTTATTTCCACAATCACAGTTTCAAGGCCAAATGGCCTGGCTCCCTGGGATGTAGTCATGCTTCTTCCCCGAACAAGGTCCTGATTTTGCTCTCATGAGTGAATTTTGAAAAGACCAATATTACAATTGAGGATAATACTTTCTAAAAGTCTCCTTAAGGGTTAAGAATTAAGAAGTTTTAATTTCAATTGAAATAATTCAGCCTTTGGAACCAGAGACAGGAAATTAGAAAAGCAAGCTCATTTTCCTTAAGTCTTAGGCTAGGACTTGTAACGGAAGGAATATCTACCCAGAAATTAAGTAAATTAGGTAGGTCACTCAATGGGAAAGAAAAAAATATAAAAATAAGAAGAGTAAGTCATGGCAATATACAGACAAATGGCAACAGACAGTGTGACCCCATCCAGTTGTATACAAGGGCAGCAGATGCTGTATAAGAACACCTACATGCAAGAAAAATTTTGTTTGTTCCACAGAATTTAAGATGGAAGGGAAAAGTATGGGGACACAGAGAGAACTGAGACAACTGTGATTTTCTTTCAACTTAGCCCCTATATGATTGCTCTTAGTTTTATAGAACTCATATCTCCAGCCATAGTAAGTAAATATTTGAGGCTCAAATTCTAAAACTCCTAGAATAAACAAGAAAAAAAGATAAGACAGAGGGATGCCACCAATGGCCAAAACCAAGAAAAATCAGCATGCATATATAGGACAAACTTCCAAGTCTGCAAGAAACCAAATCAGGTATAAACCCTTGTGTAGAATCACTCAAGTGATCATGATGCCACTGTCTATGCCAACAAGGTGGAGACCATCTAAATTGCAAACCTAGAAATAGTACCTCATGAGAAAAATGTGTAAAAATGGAAAGGAGATATATGACACATGTAAATATAAGGGATGTTCTCACGGTGATGAGAAAAGGACGAATTCATAAAATAATTGATCTATACTTGTCTAACAGCATCCAAAGGATGAAACTCTGTACCTGTTAATGCTATCAATCCATTTGATCTTCAATCAACAAATATTTAATTTGCAATCACTACATGGCAAGACCTAGCTAATGGTGTACAATACACACATATTTCCTGACTCTGTGGTGCTCACTTTTATAGGCATAACAGGAATTTTTAAAATCTATACATAAATGTAGACATAGACATAGATGTGTAAAAGATATTAACTGCAATGTTTCCTATTGAATTGGACTTTGGGAAGAACAAACAAAGGCTTACAGACTAGAATATATGTTTGAGGATTTTTGCAAAATGTGTGTAAAACAAATATATTGGAAATACCTCTTAAACAAGATAGGTAATTTATTGTTTCAGGTCTTGTATCTTTAAATTTCTACTAAATGTTGAGAATCCTCTTTTGAGTATCTCTCATTATTATTGTTTCCTGTACCAGATTCTACGGTTTATTTTTCTTGTTTCAAATCTTTGATTTATTCTTTTGTAAACTACTTAAACATCTATTTTCTTTAATAGAATATTTCTCTGGAACACTCTACTTACTTTCCTCCCGTATGTTTTACAAAATTTAACTGTTTGGATAGTTTATTACTTGATGACTTGACTACTTAATTTACATAATTCCACCCTTCTCTATCTCTGACTCTCTCTCTCTCTATTTCTTTCTCCCTGTCTCTATTTTCCCCCTCCTCTTTCTCTCTAACACACACACACACACACACACACACACACACACACACCCCATTATGCTCTCTTTTTTAGTATTATTTGCACATCAAGGATAGGAATTCCTTTTAAAAGGAAGAATATCTTTCCATTTGGAGTTCCAGATGAAAACAGATACACCAGGTTTATTTCTATCTAATATCATCAAACAACAGCAAAAGGGCATGACTGTTAAGTAGTTTTGTGACAGTTAATCTGCACATGAACTTAATGCAGGATTATAGGAAATAGAGGCCACAAGGAGTCATCAGCAGTTAGATAGTAAGGAAGCTCCTAGTGATAGCTTATTGATGACAGGAAAGTTGCTAAGAGGTAGAAAAAAAGCTGGATAGTCATTAGTAGCTAGATAGATACAGAAAATTTTGTGAATCGGGGCACTTACAAGAGTGTTTAGTGGTTGCAGAAGAAAAATGTGCTATATTCCAGGGTCACAAAAATTGTCAGAGAGTAATACTTGAAAAATTTAAGGGTAAGTATCAGGTATTCAACTCCTGGAAATAATCTAGGAAATCATGTAATAACTGTATATGTGTGTTCATCTCAGAATTATTTGTTACAGTAAATAATTAAGATAATCTAAATAGTCAACAAAATGGAATCACTTAAAGAATTACTAAAATCACAATATCATCATTAGAATGTATAATGTTAATCTATAAATAACATTCTGTAAGTAATTATTTCACAATATACTGTTGGGTAAAAATGTATAATAGAAAACATCCTATACGACATGATTCCATAATATAGTTTTTTTCCGAAAGGTAGAATTTTGGAGCTACCTTATTTTTAGTTTTCCTTCCTCGGATATTTTATTTTTTTACCTGAAACATGAATAACTCTGTAATTGCATATAGAGAATGTGACCAGGTAGTGAAGTTAGTTCTGAGCAAAATGAAGAGCTTCGTTTCTCCTTGGTGTTAAGATTTGTAGTAATGGGCCGGGCGCTGTGGCTCAAGCCTGTAATCCCAGCACTTTGGGAGGCCGAGACGGGCAGATCACCAGGTCAGGAGATCGAGACCATCCTGGCTAATACGGTGAAACCCCGTCTCTACTAAAAAAATACAAAAAACTAGCCAGGCGAGGTGGCCAGCGCCTGTAGTCCCAGGTACTCGGGAGGCTGAGGCAGGAGAATGGCGTGAACCCGGGAGGCAGAGCTTGCAGTGAGCTCAGATCTGGCCACTGCACTCCAGCCTGGGCAACAGAGCCAGACTCCGTCTCAAAAAAAAAAAAAAAGATTTGTAGTAATGTTTATCCATGCGTAGCATTCCAAGTCACTCATGGCGCAGCACGAATTGAAGGAAGAGCGAGGGTCCAAGAGGTGTGATTTCCAGCTCTAGATATTCCAGCTCTAGAACAGCGCTCAGCCTTAGTAAGCAATGCATAAATACTTGTGGAACGAACCTAAATCATCTAACAATTTGCATATAGATTTGGCCAAGTGTTTCTTAACTTTTTAAGAGTCAGTTTCACACTTTAATGTAGTCACGACAAATTTCTAAAAACATCTTTGGCCGGCTGGGCGTGGTGGCTCATACCTGTAATCCCAGACGTTTGGGAGGCTGAGGCTGGTGGATCACTTGACATCAGAAGTTCAAGACCAGCCTGACTAACATGGTGAAGCTCCATCTCTACTTAACAACAACAAAAAAAAATACAAAAATTAGCCGGGCATGGTGGTGTGCACCTGTAATCCCAGCTACTTGAGAGGCTGAGGCAGGAGAATGGCTTGAACCCAGGAGATGGAGGTTGCAGTGAGCCGAGATAGTGCCATTGCACTCCAGCCTGGGCGACAAGAGTGAAACTCCATCTCAAAAAATATATATATAGCCAAATAATCTCCTTCAAGATAAAGAACTGAAGATAAACATGCTGTTGATGAATGACAATTTAAGATGTTCTCTGAGCCAGAGAGAACGTTTTCCTTAGAGTGAAGTTTCTTCTAAATCTCCCTCTCTGTTGACAGTGCCTCCCTGCATCTTCCTGTTCACACTGTGACTCTTGCCCAGGTGTTTATATTGGGGGGACACTGAGATATGAAATATTTTAGGGCCCCCTAAGGTGAATATTTCACTGTAGTTTCACCTAGGGGACGAAAGTACATTGCTGGAAACTCAAGCTGCGAAGCTATAATGATACGACTGATGGAACTGTCTGATTTCTGTAAGTTCAGAGAATACCAACCCTTTGCTCCATTCTGATCATTAAAAGACTCCTGATTAATAAGGAAAATAATTATCCAACTTGGTGGATGTCTGTACAGAGTAAATAATAACTAAGTTTTAGCTTCATATACACAATCCAAAGTCACAGCCTCTTTCTGCAGCATAGAAATTGCAGCCTGGATTTGAGTTACCTTCCGGGATTGGCTAGATCTTGAAAAAGAGAGAAAAGAGAGGAGAGGAGAGGAGAGAGGCGAGGAAAAGAAAGGTGAGAAAATTATAGTGATTCTCCTGGTAGTATAGAACTTCACATCAGAACACACAAGCAATGGGGAAAAGATTCCCTATTTAATAAATGGTGTTGGGAAAACTGGCAAGTCATATGCAGAAAACTGAAACTGGACCCCTTCTGTACACCTTATACAAAAATCAACTCAAGATGGCTCAAAAACTTAAACCTAAGACCTAGGACCGTAAAAATCCTACATGAAAACCTGGTAACACCATTCAGGATGTAGGCATGGGCAAAGACTTCATGACTAAAACACAAAAAGCAACGGCAACAAAAGCCAAAATTGACAAATGGGATCTAATAAAACTAAAGAGCTTCTGCACAGCAAAAGAAACTATCATCAGAGTGAACAGGCAACCTACAGAATGGGAGAAAATTTTTGCAGTCTATCCATCTGACAAAGGGCTGATATTCAGAATCTACAAAGAACTTAAATTTACAAGAAAAAAGCAAACAGCTCCATCAAAAAATGGGCAAAGGATATGAACAGATACTTCTCAAAAGAAGACATTTATGCAACCAACAGACATATGAAAAAATGCTCATCATCACTGGTCATTAGAGAAATGCAAATGAAAACCACAATGAGATATCATCTCATGTCAGTTAGAATGGTGATCTCTAAAAAGTCAGGAAACAACAGATGCCAGAGAAGTTGTGGAAAAATAGGAACGCTTTTACACTGTTGGTGGGAGTGTAAATTAGTTCAACCATTGTGGAAGATGTGTGGCGATTGCTCAAGGATCTAGAACTAGAAATACCATTTGGCCCAGTAGTCCCATTACTGGGCATATCCCAAAAGGATTATAAAACATTCTATGATAAAGACACATGTGCATGTATGTTTATTTTGGCACTATTCACAATAGCAAAGACTTGAAACCAACCCAAATGTCCATCAATGATAGACTGGATTAAGAAAATGTGGCACATATATACCATGGAATACTATGCAGCCATATAAAAGGATGAGTTCAAGTCCTTTGTAGGGACATGGACGAAGCGGGAAACCATCATTCTCAGCAAACTGTCACAAGATCAGAAAACCAAACACCGCATGCTCTCACTCATAAGTGGGAGTTAAACAATAAGAACACATGGACACAGGGAGGGGAACATCACACATTGGGGCTTGTTGGGGGTGAGGGGCTAGGGGAGTGATAACATTAGGAGAAATACCTAATGTAGGTGACAGGTTGGTGGGTGCAGCAAACCACCAGGGCACGTGTATACCTATGTAACAAAACTGCAAGTTCTGCACACGTAACCCATAACTTAAAGTATAATTTAACAAAAAAGAAGAAGAAGAAATTGTGGTGGGGGCTTGAGTTACCCTCTAGAACTAGCTAGATCTTGAAAAAGAGAGAGAAAAGAGATGAGAGGAGAAGAAGGGAGAAAGAATTATGCTGATTCTCCTGGTGGTACCCATGAGGTTGTAAGGAACTAATGTAGGACAGGGTTCTGACTCCCTGTGCATTACCTTTTTCTCCTAAGCCCCTTCAGGCAATAACAACCTGCTGCTGCCCCCAGATTTTAAAGCTGAGAAAAGCCAGAGTCCTGTATTTGTGGCCATCTTTACCATGCTTTGTCAGAAAGAGGCGATGACTATCCTCAGTAGGCAGGGGAGCAGAATGTTGCAAGTTCTTTGGAGTATCAAGCTGTAAGATGTTCCTGTGCCAGAAGAGAAAATGTGATTTGCTGATATCAGTTTGCCTGTGTTATACCATAGCTTTTTGACACAGTTGGAAATTTTAACCTGCCTATTTGGTCTTATTGTAATTTAATAGACAGAAATTATATCCATACATGTACATGAGTTAAATTAAATTGAAGGGTTTTAATGATTCAGCCATTTACTATATTCAGCCAATGCATCAGAGATGGACTCATAACTTTCCTAAGAAATAACAATTTATTATGGGTTATGGTGACTACTGAGAACAAATTATCATCCATCTTTTTGCATTTGCATTTTGGTCTGTGGCTGAAATCTACAGTGAAATATATTCACAGATTTTTCTTCTGGACAGGGAGATAAAAGGTTTTTGCTCTCAATCATTATAACTCTTTCTTCCTATGCACCAAGGCATTGGATTCTGGGAAAATTTATATTAGATAAAGTTTCTTGTTTGCTTAATGGCATTACAGCAAGTTTCTTGATTGACAAAATTTGTCCCATTGCATGTGGCCAATAGCAATCAATAGTAAGTCTGCGCTAGGAAAAATCTGTCTTTCAAACATTGCACCCGACAATCTAAATGAGTGCAGCCAAACTCATCAGAGCAAGCATTCTTATTCTCTTATATCATAAATAAAGCAATTGTAACATTGCAAATCCCTCTGTCAGCCCACTGCTGCGGCAGATGTGGCTGAAAGACTTTTTTCACTGGGGGCAACTCTATAGTTTTACCTTTCAGCAGCATGAAAGTTGGTGACTGATTTGCGTGGTGTCAATGTGTAGATTTACGAGTGTGATTCAATTGACCACAGCTTTTAATTGTCTACTTATGTTCTCTTCTTTGAGTGAATATAATTGAATATAATATAATGACCTATAGTCCTTCTTATGAGAAAATACAGCTTTTTAAAGTCCAGGATGATTTAACTAGTGATACAATTATCAAAAAGTTGTTGTCTCTAGGAGGAAAAATTAGACTGGAAAGGGACACAAGGGGACTTCAAGGATGTAGGGAATGTTCTATATATTGTGTGGTTACATGGGTATATATGGTTCTCAAAACACATTAAACTAAACATGTAAGTGCATTTCCTTGTAGAAAAACTTATACCTCATTAAAAAGAATCAAAATAAAATAATATATACACAGATAAAATTAATGTTTTTAGCTTTCTACAGTTGTTGTAGGAATTTGTTTTTACTTTTCTAATTGCTACAGAGCAGCTGTGGTCTGTCGTGATTATGGTCTACTCTGATAACTGTCTGAGACTTGGAATCAACAAAGACTAGCCAGTCGTTAATATGCCCTAGGATGCTAAATATACACAAATGAAATGACTAAAGAAAATAAAATGCCCGAGAGCTCTGAGAATGAAGATTTATGGCTACACATAATAATACAAATACATCTCATAAAGTTATGATTGTGTAAAATTAGCTAGAAACCAGAGTACATACTAAATGATCCCATTTAATTAAAGTACAAAACTAATCTGTGCAGCTAGATGTCAGGATAATTGTTACTTGGGCTGGTAGAGACAGGAAGCAGGTACAAGAGTGGCCTGCCATGTGGGTAATGCCCTTTTTCTTGATATAGCTTGATATAGGTGCTGGTTACATGGGCTTTTCCAAATTGTGAAAACTTACCTAACTTTACAATTGTGCAGGGGCACATTTCTTTCTACATAGGTTATTTTATTTTATTTTGGTTTCTTTTTTATTGAACTATGATTGACATAATAAAAAGCACAGATACGATATATTCATTTTAATAAGTTTGAGAATTTTATACACCTATGTAACTATCACCTAAAACAATATGCAGAACATTTCCATGATCGCAGAAAAATCACTTTGTGCTCCTTTTTAGTCAAACCCTCCTTCCCAGAGGAAACTACATTTTTACTTCTATCACCATAGTTTAGTTCTTTTTCTTGAATTTTATATAAATGGTATCATGCAGTGTTTTGGGGGAAGGGCTTGGTTTCCATTTGCTCAACATAAGGCTTTAGAGATCCATGCATATTGTCATGTGTATCAGTCAGTCGTTCCTTTTTATCTCCTGTTGATGGACATTTAAGTTGTTTCCAATTACAGCAAGTATAAATGAAGTGCATACACAATTTTTTGTATGGATAATTTATGGGCCTATATTTTCACTAATCTTTTGCTAAATATCTGTGATTGTTCTTGCTGGGCCATTGCAAGACCCCAAAGTGATTGTGCCATTTTACATTCTCACCGGCACTGCATGAAATGTCTAGTTGTTCCACGTATTTGCCAATACTGGAGTTGTCAGATGGCTTGTTTTTAGTGCTTCTCATGGGGATGAATGGCACCAGAATGTAGATTTTATTTGCATCTCCCTAATGACTTATGATGTTTAACATATTTTATGGATTTGTCTTAGTCTGTTTGGGCCTCTATAACATAATATCATAGATAAGTGACTTGGGAACAACAGAAACTTATTTCTCACAGTTCTGGAGGAAGCAAAGTCCAAGATCAAGTTCCCAGAAGATTCAGTGCCTAGTGAGGACCTGCTTTCAGGTTGGTAGTCATCTTTCCAGTGTCCTCACATTGCCAAAAAAGCAAGGAAATTCTCTGTGATCTCTTTTACATGGGCATTATTCTCATTACCTAATCACCTCTTAAGAGCTGCACCTCCAAATACCATCACACTGGTAATTAAGTTCTGTCATAAGTTTGTTTAATGTGGTTGCTGCCTAGGTGTCCATTTTCAGGCCTGACATAAGTCATACTTCATCTCCCTTGGCCTAGTTAGAACTTCCCCTCCCTTTGTAGTTGTTCCTCATCCCACTGACCCAAAATCCAACACTTTCCACAGCTGTTAACCAAGATAAATTTAACAGCCAATGCCAGAGTCATGTACATAATTTCTCCTCTTTTTATGTGTTTTCTCTGAACTAGACAGTCCTCAATACTCATGGATAAGCCTAAGGGATAATATCCATGAACCTTAATAAAGATATATTCCTACAGGCCTCTCTCTCCCTCTGTTTCTCTCTCTCTCCACCTACTGGTTGAGCTCCCTGCTGCCTCCAAACTTCCCATCAGCCTCCCATTGGCACCTATAACCTCTCTGGGACCTGTGAGTAATAAATTCCTTCTATTTTATGCATTTTCGCTTCGTGTCCTTATACAGTGTGTTGGGAGAAGGGCCTGGTTTCTATTGCTCAACATTAAGTTTTAAAGATCCATTCCATTTTACCTGACCCATACACCTAAACCTAATTTTTCCCCTAGTCAGGGCTCTCCTAGGCAGTGGTTATCTTGGCTTATGGTCATTCTCAGGAGAGAGACCTCAAGTCCAAATTAAAAAGACATAACACATTGGCCAGGTGAGGTGACTCAAGCCTGTAATCCCAGCACTTTGGGAGGCTGAGGCAGGTAGATCATGAGGTCAGGAGATTGAGATCATCCTGGCCAACGTGGTGAAACCACGTTGGTGGTTTCACTTTAGGCATGGTGGCACGCATCTATACTCCCAGCTACTCAGGAGGCTGAAGTAGGGGAATCACTTGAACTCAGGAGGCAGAGGACGCAATAAGCCGAGATTGCATCACTGCACTCTGACCTGGCAACAGAGTAAGACTCTGCCAAAAAAAAAAAAAAAAAAAAAAAAGGCATAACAAATTAAAATCACAACAGATTTCAACACATGAATTTTGGGGGACACAAACATTCAATCTATAGTAGTACTCATTTGTTACAACATTTATGTGTTTTCTTATTGTGTGATTTTTCATTGTTAATTTATGGGAGGTTTTAAATATATTCTGGAAATAATATTTTTTCAGCAGTGTCTTTCTTGAATATTTTTTCAGACTTTAGGTTGCTAATTGACTTTCTTAATACTGTCTTTTGATGAGCACCATTTTAAAATTTTATTCATGTCCTATTTGTCAATCTTTCTTTTTGGTTAGCATATTTTTAAATATACTGGTTAATCTATTCCATATATATATATATATACACACACACACATATATATATGTGTATTGTTCTCTCTCTCTGAAACTTACATATCTCAGCATGCATATTGTCTACAATTTCTGTTAAATCCATTGGTATTTTATTATATTTATTTCAAAGTACATCCAATAAATCCAACACCTGGGTAGTCTCTTTTTGGGTTTGTTTTATTAACTGTTTTCTCTTTTGACCATGGGTCACATTTTTGTGTGTATGGTTTAATCTCCCAGTGGTTCTTTGCACTTCTTGTATTTGGATAAACCATTTCTTCTAATTATTTTTGAATTTATTTTGTATTCATTTGTGGGTTTTTATTCCTTTTTTGCCATCTTGAGGATGTGACTTTGATTATAGTTTATTGTAATTTGGTTTGGCTCTGGGTGCTTTCAGAGATGGATTCTGTATGAGTTCCTTGGTCTTTGTATGAAATGTCTTTGTATGACAGCTTTCTTGGATGATGGTTGTAGTAGCAATGTTTTCAGTACGTGAGCAGGTTCATTGTCTCCTGTGGGACTTGAATGGCAGAGATATCTAGACGCTTGTCTCATTCTCTAGTGGTGTGCACCCTTTTATTTATTTACTTTTATCCCCAGTATTTTATTCACTGGGTGGAATAGTTCAGGCTTCAGACCAGTAAGAGATGTCCAAGGGGAACAACAACAACAAAAAACTGTGGCTAAAGCAGATGGGTAAATGCAATATTAGTGGTGGGCAGAGGTCCCAGCCTTGACAGAAACAGCTGGGGGAACTCTCAGTGAAATGCACTGAGTCCTCTTCAAGAAGAAGGGAGAGAGCCACCTCAGCTACCCTGCCAGTCCAGCAGGAAAGTGATCCACCTCCCAGTCATACTCCTGGCCCAGTGTTCCTGCTATACAGATCATATAGGCACTTCTTCTTCACCTGCAAGCGTGCTGATGTTCCATGTAGAGAGGGACTGTGACTCTCCCTCTTGTGTAAGCCTGAACTTGGAAGGCATTTTTCCTGTGGGGATGCAATTACCTTGAAGTATTCCAGAAAGGTTGTCTACAGACGCACCCACACTGAGCTTCTATGGGAGAAGCTCCAGCTGTGTCTGCAGTGGTGGATAAGGGGGAAACAGAATTCGATTTTTCAAGATGCTTCTCTAGCACCAGGGCTGGCTGACTGTTGAGTTAGAGCTACAAGCTTTCCCTGCTGAGCCCAGCACTGCACCTGTGCCCCCGTTGAAAGAAACTTCCCCAAAGCAGAAAATTCTGGGACTCAAGACCGGCCATCTGGATTCTTTTGTCCCACAAGGTGCTCCCTTGATGTGGTGCACTCCCTTTACCCCTAGAAGTAGAAGTCCCTGAGAGCTAGACTACTGTGAATGCTGCTGCTCCTCTGGATCTGGCCACTCAGTGGGACTGATGCCTCCAGGCTGGTGCTGCAGAATGTCTGCAGGTGATCTAGTGATGTGACCTGTTCTCAAGTCTCCCAGAAGTGGCTACCAGCACCAGTTCTGATGGGAGTGGCAGGAGAATGACTTAGACTCTGAGAGATTGCTTGGTTATGAATAGCTTTAGCGTGTTGGCTTTCTCAAATGCCAGTTATACTAGTAAATGAACTGATCATGTGGACAGGCTGAGGACCTCCTGGTTAGCCAGGGTGTTGCAGGCAATGGTGATAGTTGAGGTCACACTCAAGTTTCCTCTTTCTTGGTGCTGTTTTATTCTGTCTACAAATGCTGTAAAGGACTGCATTGGTTGGCCTCCAGCCAGGAGATAGTGCTTGCAAAGGAGCACCAACTGTGGTAATAATGGTGGGATCTGTGCTTGCGTTATGCTACCAGGAGAGGTGCTCTGTTGTCTCAAGCAAGAGGAAGGGCGATATAGTCCCCAAAAGACTCAGTCTTTGTGTTAAGCAACCAGAGCTGGTGGAGTGGCAAGGCTAGGTGGGGCTAGGTCAGGGAAGTCCATGTTCTGTGTGCTGGTACAAGCAGAGGCACAAGCTGGCATAAGCAGAGGAACAGAGCTGCCTCTGTTGCACAGAAGGCACTTCCCCATGTGTACTCTTCCACATGGGGAGTGGAGAGTAGCAGGCAGCAGTAAGCCTCCCTCAGCCCCCACACACTTGGCAAGGCAGGTCTCACACCTGCAGTGTTTCACTATCAGCAGCTAGCTAGATTCCAAGTAGTCTGCACTCAGAACTCATAGCTTCTCTGGCATAAGCCTTCCCCACAGAGACAGAAATTGTGGTTTTCAGGCCATGCCCCTCCTGATCCACCTGCAAAGCAGGGGCATTTAGCTCCTGTCCTAATGGTTATAGTACACTTTCCGCTTGTCCCTGAGTTCGGGCCAAAGGGGTTTATCCCCACTTGAGATTATATTTGCAAATCTCAGTTGGGAGCTTCTCTCAACCACCGCCTGAGCTAGCTGGCAGACGTCTGTGAGGTCCCCTGTGAGGATCAGAAACGGCTTCCCTCTGTCCCCACTGGAGACTGGGAATGCATGCAAAGCACACCCCAATGCTGCTCCTTCTCGTGTATCCCCTGCAGCTCACTAAATCAGCTCTATGGCTTGGTTGGATTAAGGCTTTCCCTGTAGCCTGGATTGCCAGGTTCCCCAGTGGGCATGTATATCCCAGAAGCAGTTTCTAAACTTCTCACACTCTGGGGACTTACAGTTTTCCAAGTAGCTCACAGTGCAGGCTGCAACCTGCTGCTGCTTTTTTTTTTTTTTTTTTTTTTGAGATAGAGTCTTGCTTTGTCACCAGGTTGGAATGCAGTGGTGTGATCTCAGCTCACTACAAGCTCTGCATTCCAGATTCAAGTGATTCTCCTGCCTCAGCCTCCTGAGTATCCGGGACTACAGGCACACACCACCATGCCCAGCTAAGTTTTGTATTTTTAGTAGAGATAGGGTTTTACCATGTTGGCCAGGATGGTCTCAATCTCTTGACCTCGTGATCCGCCCACCTCGACCTCCCAATCCCAATGTGCTGGGATTACAGGCATGAGCCACCATGCCCAACCTACCTGCTATGTCTTTTAAAGGGTATGTGGTTTCTTTCAGCTTTCTTGTTACGTTCCTGTGCTGCTTCTTGGAAGAAAGTTCACCGTGTGAGTCTCTACACACTATTTTGTCTTCCCAAGTGGGAGAGGCATATTGACGATTCCTCCAGTCCACCATCTTGGAGAAAACAAAAACCAAAAAGAACCTTGACCCTATTTTTAATGAAATAGCTTGAAGGGAAGGTAGATACCTAAGAAGAGTGGAATAGGTCTCTAAGAAGAAAGCACTAAACATTCATATTTTATAGATTCACAGCAATAATTGGGGCAATGTTCAATTATTACTTGCATCATTTTCTCCTTGGGTACAGGTAATAATCCCGAATAATTCCAGGCACAACTTTTAAGTAGAAAAATCTGAGGTCTCTTCCTTGCACGTGTCTTTATAGTTCTCATGGGACAGAGAACATCTGCCTAGAAAGTCCTCTCTACTCTCCTTTATTCCTTTATCTGAATCAGTTCTATTAAGCCTCCAAGACACAATTAGCATGCCATCTTATAAACATGATAATGCATGTTAGAAATGTTATCTGATGTGGCTTTTTTCAAATAATCTGTGATAAATAATCAGTGTTTTCACCAATTTATCATGGACCACTACAACTGTAAAATACAACACAAATAAATTACTTTGACTTTTGTTTCCTTGATAAATGTACACTGCCACAGAAATTGATCTTCAAATTAAAAAGCTGGACAAAATAAAGGAAATTTTCAGACCTTGGACTACAGATAATACAGAGATAATGGAAATAAATGAAGTGAGTCCTAACATTGCTTCCACTTATTTCCTGGAGGTAGTTTCTAGGCAACAGCACAGGGAGGATTAACCACAACACAGCACAGCTGCCTCATTGTATTGAGGAATAGAATAGGAGATTGGGGATCCTAAAACATCTAGAAGGTATGAATAAGTGTACCAGAGAGGAGGAATTTGGGGAGAGAGAAAAAGAGAGAGAGACAAAGAGAAAGAGGAGGAGAGAGAGGTTCAGAAGATAACTCTGGCTCTGGAGGGGTCACTCTTTGACTTTGGATGATCTGTATATGTATGAGAGGAAACTCAGACAAAGAGAAGCAACAGGCCAAATAATTTCCAGAGTTCACACAGTGCTGGGCATAGTTTGTACTACTAGCATCCAAGATTCAAGAGATATTGTAATGCATAGGACAGGCACTAGAATCCTCAGAAAGGTGATAAATTAGTAGTGAGTTAAATTAGTCCCAGAATAAAGGCTGTTCAGATAAAAATTAAAAGAAGTCTCAAAAAATCAAAATGATACGCAAATTATTTTAATGATCAATACAATGTCCAATTGTGTTTAAAGTAATATAACAAAATTGTGCACCCAACAATGTAAAATATATAACATCTTGCACCCAATCAAAATTATCAAGCAGGTGAAGAACGAGGAAAATAAAGTCTA
This sequence comes from Piliocolobus tephrosceles, assembly GCF_002776525.5. Classification (NCBI taxonomy): domain Eukaryota; kingdom Metazoa; phylum Chordata; class Mammalia; order Primates; family Cercopithecidae; genus Piliocolobus; species Piliocolobus tephrosceles. The sequence goes on from NC_045439.1 coordinate 124,268,583, forward strand.
TAACCAGGAGAAAGAAACGGAATTTAAAATGATGCAGATTATATAATTATTATGAAAGGACTTTAAAACAGTGCATGTAAACTACATATATACAATAAAAATGAATTCAAGGATGTAAAGAAATATAGAAACATAAGGAGGAGAAAAATGGAAGACATAAAAAGATCCAAGTGGAACTTGTAGAAATAAAAAACAATTAAATAAATAAAATGAAAAATAAACTGGACAAGATTAACAGCAGATTAGAAATCACAGGAAAAAAGCTTAGAGAACTTGAAGAAAAAGCAGTAGAAATGATCTAAACTGAAGCAAAGAAAAAAGATTTAAAAAAAAAAGAAATAGTGCTCCTGAACTCTATGAAATCAAATAGTCTAAAATAGGTGTAACTGAGGCCTCAGAGGAAGAGAGGGAGAGAAAGAAAGACACTTAAAGAAATACTGGCTGAAAATTTTTCATAGATACAAAGAAGAAATATGGAGAAAATTACCCCAAGCCTCATTGTAATCAAATTTCTGAAAACCAGTAATAAAAGGGAACATTTTAACAGCAGTTGGGGTGACAGGATAGAAAGATGAAGAAAGACAGTTTAGGTACAGGGAGTCAAAGCTAAGAATAACAGCCAGCTTTTCATCAGAAACAATGTATGTCAGAACAGAACTTTAAAGTGCTAAAAAAAAAAAAAACTTTAAAAGATAATATTTTAAGGAAAAACCATAAAACTGCATTGTGGGGCTTTTAACTTATGTAGAATAAAAATGTGTTGACAACAATAGCACAAAGAATGGAGGTGAAATGCTGTAAATTTATTACACTGTGTGTGAAATGGTAAAATATTATTCAAAGTCATATTGTGATAAATTGAATTTGTAGTCTGTAAACCATCAGGTCTCAAACGTGTTGGTCTCAGGATCCCTGTATAATTTTACTGAGAGATTCCAAGAAGACTCTAAAGAGGTTTTGTTTATGTGGAATAGAGATAGAGGTAGGAATATATTCCATTAACCATCAGAGTGATGACCTTATCACGTATCTTGTAGACTGGAAACCTTGCATATATGCCTGCGAGACTCTGAAAGTAAAAAAGGATAGTAATGTGTTTTGGAATGCCAGACTCCCTAAAAGGTCTGTCTAGGGTTCCCTGGACCATACCTGGATGACAGCAGTCTTACACCTTTGGCCTTATGAAAAATAGGTAACCTTACTTTAGTAACTTGGCTTTAGAGATGCCATCTTTTTACTTTTTGTTTCTTTTACAATGCCATGTTTAGATGCTTACTACTACACACTTCTCTTCATTACAGAGGCATTTATTTTATTATAACTGTCTTCTGTGTATTTGTTTTATTAGGGATTTCAGGAATCTCAGTTAAAGGTTCTGGTTGCTCGACATCTATTGGCCTATTTGTCTAGTGCTTTTAAAATTATTTGTGCTAATGAAACAAGACCAGCAGAATTCATAGCAAGTAATTTCTCTAGGATTGGATTTACTTTGTGTAAGGTATGGTTGTAGTATAGTAAGAAGTTAAAGCATAGCTGTCTGCTTACACAAACCATTTTAAAGCATTGGGACTGTGTTACTGAGGACCGCTACAGTATTTTTTTTACACAGGCTCTGATGGGAAGTGCTGTCAATATAATAACAATAGCTATGGCAAAAATAAAGTGAACATAAAAATGATCTTCAAATAATAAATATTTATCCTAAATGAATTTTCTCACCAATTAAAATTGCCTACACACTTCAATTCTTAGTAAAATTATGGTCTTGAGTACAGTTACCATGCTGACAAGATTCTCTGGCTAGACAGATCATCTAGCTACTCTTAAATCACTATGCATGCTCAGGAATCCCCAGGCTTAAGTACTCATTCCAGAAATTCAGACTTACATGACATGCAAAGCTCTGCAAAGAAAACACATAAACCAAAACAAAACACGATTCCTGCCTCAAATTGCTTTCTCTTGAGTGAAGAGCAGATAGTAAAGCAAATTCTATTCGCTGTCTCTACTCCCGTTAGCCCAGGCACAGGCATTTGGAATGAAGGGTCAGACTAGGAACAGATACTGGATGTATTTAGCACTAGGCAAATAAAGACTGTGTGAATACCTTCTTTACAATGTTCAGATTTATTTTGGTCCTTCTATCTCCCTCTTCTTTTCTTAGTCTTCATATCTAGACGTTTAACTTTCAGTGCTCAGGTGTCTAACACCTGAGTTTGTGGAAGTCAACAATGTTAGGATAGAAGGTAACACCTTCAGTTTGGGGTGTCCAGACATCCACCTATTCTGTTCCCCATTCTTTCAATTTCATCACACTAGTTCTGTGGCTAGCTTCCAGAAAGAGTTAGTATAATAGAGCCTTTGGAATAAAAAAATTAAGTTTTATATTAATATAGTTAAATTCTATTAAACTGGGCTTCAAAATCAAAAAGTTCTCCATTTTGCTTACCAGTTAAATTATTTGAGTAGTGGTTTCTGGAATTTGATCAATTTGAAACTTATTTCATTGTGATTCATTTGTAGTTCTTGAAGCCTACTGTCATTACCTCTTATAACCTTCTTTGAAACTTTTCAATATGGAGCCTAGGATATAAAGGTAAAATTAAGGCTGCCCGACCTTTGAAAGACTCTTTTTCTTGTCTCTTTCTTACTTCCAAAAGCAGATTTTTTTGGAGATGCAGTGATTGTTTTCTTCTACAATTCAGTTTTTGCTACAGAAGTCCCATAGAGCAGAGGCAGTACAGCTTTGTCAGTCCTTGGGCTTGCTAGAAACAATGTTGAAATAAAATCACTCAGCTCTACATAGCCCCATAAATGTCTTGTCTGGTATAGTGAGAGACACAAAAGTGTAAGCACATTTAGAAAAAAATGTATATTTGGGAGGAGATAACGTATATACTCATAAAAAGGTAATTGGGTATAGAGAGCTTGGGTGAGAAGAGTGAGCTTTAGCCTTGGCTGAGCACACTAGCTTAGGTCCCTTCACCTCTCTGAACCTCAGTTTTTAATCTCCAAAATGAGATTAATTCTTTGTGGCTTGCCTTGTTCACAATGTTATTATAAAGAGTGAATGAGATAGTGCTTATGAAAGTGCACTGTAAAATTAAGTGAACTATATTTTAAAAACATACATAAAATATATAAAACTATATTTCAACAATTTTTTTTGAAAAAAAAGGTCTTTTGAAATATATTTAAAACATTTTTTGGGTGATTTATCAGAAGGGAGAGATCACTGTGAGCTGGGGTGACCAGAAAATTCTTCACAAGATAATAGTGGTCTGAGATAGCCTCTAGGATAGGGAGAAACAATTATGGTAAGCATTCAGACAGGTGTAATTATGGGAGTAAAGGACCATGAGCAGAGCTGTTAATGGAGGACAGTAAATGTCTCCCAACCTCATTCACAAGTTAGACTTAATCTGATGAAGCAGACAGTTCGTGACTACTGTAGAGGCCATCGAAAGCTACACCATGAGTTTTAATTAACCTTACTCTTATAGGCAAAGGATGGTCATTGAAGGTTGTTAAACAGAGGACTGATGTGATTGATACTGTGTTTCTTTAAAGAATAAGTCATTTGTAGGGTATGGGAGCAGATTATGGGGAGGAAATGCTGGAAGGAGGGAGGCCAGTTAAAAGCCTGTCACAGAAAACCATGTGTAACATGCTTGTATTAGACCATTCTCACACTGCTATAAAGAACTACTTGAGATTGGGTATTACGAAGAAAAGAGGTTTAATTGACTCACAGTTCTGTAGGCTATACTGGAGGCATGACTAGTGAGGCCTCGGGAAACTCAGAAAATCATGGCAGAAGGTGAAGGAGAAGCAAGTACATTTTCACATGCCCAGCAGGAAAGACAGAGAGAGGGAGCAAAGGGGGAGGTGCCACACACCTTCAAACAACCAGATCTCTTGAGAACTGTATCATGAGACAGCACTAGGGGGGTGGTGCTAAACCATTAGAAGCCACCTCCATGATCCAGTCACCTCCCACCAGAGCCGGCCTCCAACACTGGGAATTACAATTCACCATTAGATTTGAGTAGAGACAAAGAGACAAACCATGTCAATACCAAAGATCTAAACCTAGAGCAGTAATTAGTAAGCAACACAGGAAAGTTCAAGTCCATCTAATAACACATTAGATCCTAGGACCTGGGACCAGAGCATCTTTTTAAACATGTAGCTCAGTTCTTTATTGAAAAAACAATTATGAAGCCTCTTTTAAATGAAGGCTAATGTGAAGGGCAGTGGGGCTATGAAGATGGATTGAATAAGAATTATGTTCTCAAAATTTAGGCAATGGGATGGATAAGGTTTCTTTTAAAAACTTTTAAAGTATAATACAGATTCAGTAAAGTGCACAAAACTTAAATGTAGAACTTGGTGAATTTTCATGAAGTGAAATCGCCTATGTAACCAGCACCCAAATTGAGAAACAGCGTTGTCAACATCCAGAAGCCTCCCTTGTACTCTTTTCAAGTCACTATCTCCTTATAAAGATAGCTCCTATCTTCACTCTCCTGACTTACAACTTCATAGCTTAGTCTTGACTGTTTAAAATTTCTTTTGCTTTCATTTTTCACTTAGTAATATTTGTGTGATTCAATCTGCCTTGAGCATATGGCAAATTTATTCATTCTCATTGCTGGGTAGTATTTCATTATCATAATTTATTTGTCTTTGAAACTGCTGATGTGCATCTGAGTTGTTTTCCATTTTTAGGATATTATAATCACTGATGTAATACATGTTCTTATTCTTGTACATGTTTTTCAAATGAATATATGTAACTTTTTATCGGGCATATAGGTAGAAATGGAATTTCTGCATCGCAGGGAATGCACATGTTCAGCTGTAGTAAATATTGCCAAATGCTTTTTAAAATTGTGCCAGTTGACATTCCTTCCAACCGAATATGTGAATTTCTGTTGCTCCATGTTCTTGTCAACATTTAGTGTAGTCTTTTTCACTTTAGCCATTCTGATCATGGTATAGTTATAGATATGAATTTTCAGAACCATAATGCAACATATCAAGTGGTAAGTAGGAACAAAGGTTAAAGAGTGATTGAGAAGTTTAGAGAAGGAAAGATTACACATGTTGTATCTTTGCATAAGGACAGCTGTGTCTTGTAAGATAAGAATGGTGACTATACATTATCCAGGACCACTCAGCATTTTAATAGTTGGTCTTATAAATTATGAAATGACAATATTCAATGTCTAGGCCACATCTTCTAGACTATCAACCAGCAAAACAGATGTCTTTTCTCACCTACTGTGTTCTGCACTTTCCTTTCTGAAAGTACAGTCATAGGAGGTTGAGACAGAAGTTTAGCCTGTGGAGATGAAGAAAGGACATTCTGTGCAATGGGGACAATTTAAGCAGAGACACAGATCCGTGTCCAGACACAGTGGCATCCATATTACTGTTAACAAGCAGAAGAGTGAGGAGGTGTCTGCACTTTGCTGGTGCATGAAACCTTCTCCTAGCTTCCTGGAGCAGGTTATAAATCTCCTCTATTTTGTATGAGAACTTGCATTTAAACTGAATACAGGATGAGAATATCTTCTTTGTCAATAATTACCTCATCTTACAAAATATATTAATTCAGCAATCAGTAATATTTCAAGTACATTTTAAAAGTGTTTATGTACTCTTAGAGTAAGAGAGGAAAATCTCCATAACCTGTATTTATTGCTTCACGAGTCATCTTTTAGGTGTATGTTTGCTCAAGGGAAAAATGTCATTTCTTTGTTAGCTTTTATCTTGATGTGTGGGACTTCACTGGGTTGTTTATTTCAATACTGTGAAAGACTGAAACCAAATTGGTTTGAAGGCTGATGTGAATATTGATTACATCTTAGAGCGTTTCTTCTTTGGTCTGTTGGCCAATATGAGAAAATGTACCTTAAATTACCTAGTTAGGGCAATTAAAGCAGCCCTGCCTGCCCCCTGAAAACACTTTTATGTTAAACATCCCTCATGTGCTGCTTCTCTGACGGGCCTGGGGCCTATCAGCAGGGTGGGTACTGGTGGGGGAGCAGCTGCAAATGGCGATATTTACGGGAGCTACAAATAGGGATATAGGGCCCTGTTGGGGTGATTTTCAAGCAGAGCCAAGATGTCGTTGCCTTATCAATAAGTTTTGGCTCTTTCCTTTGAAAAACACGTCAAGGAGCAGTGTGGTGTTTTGAAACTAGCATGTGATTGAAAATCTGATTTAGGTCCTGAACAAATTCCACCCTCTCCATTAACTTTGGCTGTCACAAACTGAATCTCTACTGTGTCAACATGCCATGCTAGGCACCGTGTGAAAACTGTGTCTGTGTAAAATCATGTATAGTTTAATTTAAACATATAGGTGTAATGTAAATATGTATAATTTTAATTCTCAACTCGACTTCACGAGGTAGATTCCATTATCACCATTTAATTGATGAGGAAATTGAGACATCAATAGGCTAAAGAATCAAAAGTCATGCTGCACTGGAGCTGACAGGATTTGAATCTAGCCAATTTCTATTTTTAATTTTATTAAAGAAAATTTCTCAAATATATAGAAAAGTATACAGTATGGAACAATGAAACTCCACGTACCCATCACCCATGTTCATCAAATATTGATTCTTGGTCAATCTTGTTTTATTTATGCCCCAATTACATTTAGCCATTCAATTATTTTTTTAACCCATTCATACATTTTTAAAATACCATATTATTTTGCTTTTGCTTATTTTAGTACTATCACTAAATTCTGACTTTTTAAAAACACAATCAAATTAGTAAATGTGTTCACATTTTCAATTATTTTACAGCTTGTCTGATTCAGAATTCACCTAAGAGTCACATATTGTGATTTGTGGACATGTTTTCCAAAGAGAAAACATTCAAAATTTATTTTCCAACAGATAACAGCAGCAGCACAGCTACAGGAGTTTCTCCAAAGATCATACATTCACAAGGCATTATTAGCTCAACAGTGAAAAGTCACTGGTGTGTTCTCTGTGACAATATCCACTTCACAGTATAAACAGATACCATTATTGTGTTCACTTACAATGCCAGAAGAAAAGGCACAAATTCCAAAAAAAAATAAAATAAAATAAAGGGGGTGGTCGGGGGGAAGCCTAAAATCAGGTGCAATAACCAACAGGCAAAACATTAGCTAACAGTCTCCATCTACATTTCAGTCAGGGCCTTCCACATACAGGAGACAGACTTCTCCCAGAAGTTAGGGTTTTTCTTTCTCCTTTTTTTGTTAAACCGTTACAGAGATGTTTCATTTGCTCAATATTATTACATATACAAAAGGAGATTACAAATAAAGGAATCACAAAACACCTTGAACATCCAACTCTTTCCACCAATACATTGACTTTTAGGTTTAAGACAGAACCTGGGAATTCTTCAGCAGTCTTAAAATAGGAAAATAGAGACTATGGCTAATAAACAGATAAATAAAGTAGATAAATTAAAAGCTTTCCTATCCAAGACTCACCTGTTCCAACTTCGTAGCCTTCATAAAATCCTCAAGAAAAAATAATCTTCCTAAGTTGTACCAAATAAACAAAACAAAAAAATAGTATGTAAACCTATGGCAGGAAACACACCCGTCCATGAGTTTCTTCTTCAGAATGAAAACCCAGTTTTTCAATAGGGTAGGCACTGGCAAACTAAATTAAGTCATCTGAGATTGCCTGTTCAGGTGTCCACCTCCGGTTCGGGAAGAAAAAGGCGTTTGGGAAGTATGAAGAGGACACTGGCACTCTTGCGGCTCTGACTGAACTGCATTTGAATAAGCGGCAACACACACAGTGAATCCCTAAGCACTGACGTAAGTCCATCTGAGAGAATCCTACTTAAGGTTCTAAGGTTGAAGCAATTTCATAATTGTACAACCTTAATTTTTTGTTCTTTTTAGAGTATATTAAAAATTTTTAAAAAGATGTGAACAGGGTTGGGGGAATATAAAACAGTTTCCTAAATAGATGACAGATCTTGTCTGTTTACCTGCATACAGTTACCAGTACCTTTTGCCCCAATTAGGCTAAGTAGTGTATCTTCCATTGTGGTTCAATAAGTTCCAGTGGTTCCACCTTGAAATAGATAATGGTCTTAGAAAAAGTCACCCTAGGTTGTACGAAAGTCGTATGTATACAGTTTGTCACAAGTAACAAGGCTACTTTGCAAGACCTGCTGCTTTCAAAAAAAAAAACTTCTAGTGTACATTTGTTTGGGTATAATTTTTTTCATTTTCATTTCAGTCGTGCTTGAGGTGGTGGTCACAACCTTCGTAAACATCATTTGCATACCCTTAAGAAAAAGAAGGCCAGGTGCAGGAAGCTCATGCCTGTAATCCCAGCACTTTGGGAGGCCGAGGCAGGCAGATCATGAGGTCAGGAGTTCGAGACCAGCATGGCCAACATGATGAAACCCCATCTCTACTAAAAATACAAAAATTAGCTGCATGCAGTGGCACATGCCTGTAGTCCCAGCTACTCGGGCGGCTGAAGCAGGAGAATTGCTTGAACCTGGGAGGAGGAGATTGCAGTGAACTGAGATCGTGCCACTGCACTCCAGCCTCCAGAGCAAGACTCCATCTCGAAAAAAATAAAAAAGAAAAAAAACAAGAGGAGATGGGTCTTTAAAAAAAAAAAAAAAAAAAAAAAAGCAGATTATAGAGATTTAACTCTGTCTGTATTTATCCTTCCATGCAAGTTAAGCTAAGCTAAAAAAAAAATTAAAAGAAAAAGAAAAAGACAAAAGAAAATAAAAGAAAAAAAAGAAGACTGCAACCTTGTTTTCTTCCAGGAAGTGAGGGAACTGGTGTTTGGGAATGCTGTCAATTGCACCTGGTTTTTCCACATCCACACTGACTCCTGATTGGGAGCCATCATCTTGCAGCTGGTGGTGTTATTCATGATTGAGACAGCCCCCAGCGAAACCAGGAAGGTAGGAATATAGCTACTCTGGATCACAAAATTGCTCACTGGTTTTCACTACCAGACCACTGTCAAGTGTGGGGGTATAGTGGTTCCTTACAACAGGGTCCACATTCACCAAAGGGACTGGGATTTCCTTAGGGGCTGGGATTTCCTTAGGAAACATTTTTGAGACTCTTTTTCATTTTGTGCCTAAGAGAGCCATGGTGTTCTTCAGGACCAGCTTCCTCCCATGGTGTGCTGAGTTATTGTTCACCCCATGTGTCATATAGTAGACCCTCAAGTTGCCTTTGGTGGTGGAAACTGTCCCACAAATGTTGCATGCAAAAGGCTTCTCTCCGGTATGAGTCTGTCCATGAGTCTGAAAACACTAGTGGACGAGAAATTCTTCCCACACTGGGTGCAGCTGTGTTGCTTGACCTGACGGTGTAGCTGGGCATCTAACAAAGGGGTCATCAATGGAGACAAGATTGAGGGTCCTACAAATATACCTGGAACTTCAAGTTTGACATATGTTGGCTGGGCTCAGATAAAGTTGAAGGGAGATTGCTCCAACCTTCCATCTCTGCATCTGTTCTCAAAGCTCTCTGATTTGCCCCCAGCATCAGGAGACATTGACTTGATGATTTGTGCCTCACTATTGGCCAGAGAGAGTGCTTGGAAGGACCTGGTTTCCATGGTGTCTGAACTTCGGCTCTCACACTCCTGGTCTCGTTTCAGTGAGGATGAGTTGTTGGTCAAGACATTGCTCTCCACTGAACCATTTTTCGGCTGCTCTGACACTGCAAGCCAAAAGGGATAGGACCCAATCCCCCCACCTGGGGCATCCAAGGAAGTCATCATGGAAAGAGGTACAGGGATCTTTGAGGAGCTGCTTGGGCCCTCCTGGGAGCTGACTTCTACATCAGTGCTTTTGAGGACATCATCACAGCAGATGGCACTTGTACTGCCATCCTCACTGACCGTCATTGGATCAGGACCATAAGGTCACAGGGATCCTCTGGCAAGGGAATATTTGGAATCTGACTGTCCATGTGCATCTGAATATGCTGCTGCAATATCACAGCATTGGTAACTCTGGCAGATGGGGCATGAATGCTGCCTCTTTATGGGTGTGTTGGTTCAGTGAACCCCAAGGTGCGTCTGCAAGTTGCCTTTGGTAGAAAAAGCTCAGCCACAAATCTTATACTGGAATGGTCACTCCCTGGTGTGTGGGTGCCTGTGCAGTAATATATTTTGGGAGCGCTTAGGAATCAGTAGACAATGAAGCCAGTGGTGACCTTGTGGATGTTCTCAAACAGCTACAGTAATTTTAGCATCTCTGATCCTGGCTGGGGGTCCTACTCACTTAGAAGCCACCAATCCTTGGTGAATTATTGTTTGTCCATACCTCAGGGAGGATAGGCCTGCCCTCACTTTCTGCAGAAGGACTAGGATGCAGGTCACTGGGCAACAGGCCATCCATGAGGTTCTTGGGGTTAGTCTTTGAAGAGAGATTCTGAGGTAGCCTTAGAGAGGAAGTTACAAAGACAAGTTTGCTGTCTAGAGACTTGATTCATCGATGGGGGCAGGTACAGAGTGCATATGGGTTGCCATTGCCTGTTGCCATTTTGTCCTGGAACTCAGAAAACAGTTGAGGGTTCACATTCTCTTGGAGATGTTTGTGAACGTGTACCCTGAGGTTAACCTTGGTGGTGAAGCGATGACTACAGACAGAGCACATGAAGGGTCTCTCTCCAGTGCTGGAGCAGAGGTGGATCTACAAGAAGCTATCAGTCCTCAAAACCTTGCTAGAGTACTTACACTTGTGCTTGGAGATGTTCTGTAGCTTTCCTTTCCCTTTCTTGGAGGGGTCTAATGCCATAGTGGAGAAAGGACCCTGAAAGAGCACCAAGCCCAGAGCCTGAGGGAGCAAAGCACTCAGTATGGGAGACACGATGTTTTCCCAAACAGGGAAAGGGAAGAGAGTACCCTTTTCCCATCTGGCTTCAGAGCAAATGGCATCAGTCCTGGGGCAGAGTGGTGAAGGTAAAAGGGATGCTGGCGTGCTACGGTATCTTGGCTTGTTTCAAGGCATCCAGAGACAGACCTTGGTTTCCAGCCTTCTGGCTGAGCAAAACCACAGCTGTAGAAACTTGCTGGACATGCCCAAAGTCTTCAGGGTGTCAGCCCCTGCCCTGCCACAGTGGAGGACATGGGAGGCTCACATGTTCATCTCAGTGTAGATCTTCTCGGTGAGCTGGATCTGCTATAGCTGCTGTTGCAGATGCAAGATCTGCTCTAGGACCCATGGGATGCTGTTGGTGCTGGGCACAGGCTGGCAGTGCACCTGCACTCCACTGATTCACTGCCAACTTGGTGTCCCAGAAGCTTGCATGGGCACCTTAGTGTTGGCTACTTTGCCTGTGGGTAAATAGCTTATGTCCTTAGGTGTGGGTGGCAGGGCTATCTCTGTAAGTGCACCACAGACTCCACACCCAGCTTCTCTTTCATGTCCCCTGAGCTGCCACTGTTGTCCTTCTGGCCATCTTTATTGCTTGGACTGGGTGGCTCGTGGCTCAGTCTGGCTCCAGAGAGCTGTCATGGCCTCTCACTGTCATTCCTGATGAGGACAGGGGAATTTTTAGTACAATTTTTCTTATGTTCTGAGAACTCAGAGATGCTAAAGAACTGCACAGTATTTCTCACAGGTGTCCAGTTCCTCCCGATGAAGCCATTTTACCATGTGGTTTTGTCCTTATTTGCTTCATCATCGTTCTCTTGGTGATCCATGGGAGCACCCCAGGCCCCCACCACTGGTGCCATTCAGGGTGCATCTGTGAACTCTGGATTCAGTTGCTGCTCGCCCTGGTCCCCCTCCAAGCTGGCATGCTGTAGTTTCGTCGGCTTGCACTTCTATATGGTGTGAGCATGGGGCACTGGGAAAGCCACAGTTCTGGCTGATATGTTTTTCAAAGGCTCTTTTAATCCATAGATCCCCTCACTCATTCTTTGTAGTTTGTGAGAAGGAAAAAAAGACCCAAGCTGTTTGTCTTGCAGAGTTTTTCATACTATAAATTTTGCTTACCGTGTACTTGTGATGGGTTTAATATGTTCTGCTGTCCTTTGTACTTACTATAAATTGGTGATGGGATCTAGAGGACAGTTTTTTGTTTAATACAGTGAACAGAAAACAAAGTTATTTTTCACTTCTGTGGGAAGTCTATTGGACTGAGTTACTATTTCAAGTCCACCTAACTTTTTCCTTCTGTTTGGAAATTCTGAAAGACACTGGAGGTTGTGGAATAACGATGGTGTGAAACATTAAGAACTCCACTCTACTTCTGGGAGAGTACACATTTGACAATTTACTGTTCACTCCCAAGGGTATCCAAAGAAAAGGAAATTTTAGTTATGAAATCAGGTGGAAAGGTTCCTAATGCTACCATTTGGTGTTGAAGCAGCACCGAGCTGTTGAACTTGTATCTTATTGTCTGTTAGAAGATGGAAATGAGGGCAAATACACAAAGGATGTAGGTGATAAGCAGGTTGTACTTGGGGTCAGATGGAAGGCAACTACTACATGTAATAAAGAGGGATAAGAGTTAAGGTTCAGAGATTCTTTGTATCACACATAGTATGTCCCTAATATTTGCTTTCATTCTATAAATAAATAAATAAATAAATAAATAAATAAATAAATAAAAGCTTACGACAGTGGATCACGTCCAGAACAGAAGTTGCCTAAGTCAAGTGATTAAGGACCCTGTACAGCTCATTAGCTTAACCAGCTCTCTCTGTGTGTGATACACTTTATCTGAACTCAGTCAAACTCTAGCCCAGGGATACTGGAACAATTCTGCAGTGAAGACATCCACCGTATGCAAGATTGGAGGCTCTGAGATGTGGGATATGAGGGTGACTAATTTCAGGGAACACCTGAAGAGGTTCCCTGATGAGGATCATTAGGAAGTAGCAGGGGCTGAAGCCTAGTGGTCATTATCATTGACTGTATTCACAGAGGCTGGAACAAGCCTCAGCTGTCTTGCAGGCTGTGATGGCTTCATCTCCCCACCCCCTCATAAAGAGACTTCCTGTATCATAGCTCTTGTGCATTGGCCTGTCTACATCTAACAGCTTGTAGCCTGACTTAGGACTCAGGAACAAACAACAAGCCTTCAATCTCTGGATAACCTTTCAGGACACCCACTCTACTTAGGAGAAGAATAGGGTTTACTGCGTCATTTTTGTTTATCCTCTAATGCCAAGGCCCAGGGCCTAGTGACACATTATCAAGCCTGTACCTTTTTAAAACACTTGGACAACCACACTCATTTCATTCTACTCTAGGCACCTATGAGCATTTCCATTTGCTACTCAGCTCTAGAGAGAACTCTAATATTGAACAAACCTTTCCCAGTTACAATATTCTTAGTTCCCTTAGGAACAGATGAATTATATTAATTTTACAAGGGACAACCAGAATTACTAGAAAATCTGTCTCTCAACCTGCCTTAGAACTTAACAAGAGGAGCTGTGTCCTCTGGAGTTTCAGCCAGCTAGTCCAAGTTCAGTGTGACCTCATGCTTGTGAAATGGGAACCTTCTAATTTTTCTCATTCTCTCATGCCGAGGAAAGAAAGTGTGTCTAATGCCTTGTGAAAAAAAACCAATAAATTCAAATTCAAATAAAAATATTTACTTTTGAATTAGTACCTGTTCTGTCCCTTCCTCCTTCTCTCTTCCTCCCTTGTTCTTTCCTTCTTTGTCGCTCTTTCTTTTTTTTTTTTTTTGAGACGGAGTCTCGCTCTGTCGCCC
>NC_045439.1:124282732-124317880 GCF_002776525.5 Piliocolobus tephrosceles
TTTTTGTATTTTTAGTAGAGACGGGGTTTCACCATGTTAGCCAGGATGGTCTCGATCTCCTGACCTCGTGATCCGCCCGTCTCGGCCTCCCAAAGTGCTGGGATTACAGGCTTGAGCCACCGCGCCCGGCCCTTTGTCGCTCTTTCTTCCCTCCTCCTCTCCCCTTCCTCCTTCTCCTCTTCTTCCTTCTTTCTTTTCTCCCTCTCCTTCCATCTCCTCCTTTTCCTCTCCCTCTCCTTCTACTGCCTGGCTACATAGAATGGTAGTTTCTGTGTATGGAAAGCAGGTGACTTCACAAGCCACTCTCCTCTCCGCCTGCTTCCTTTGGCTTCTTGTTACTACTGTTACATTATCATGCAACATGTGGAACAGTATGGATATGTCTATAACAACTAATTGTCCTTTCGCAAAAAAGAAGGGCAGCTACTAAGTGTTGCGAACTCAAAAAGGTAGTGGACTATGTGCTCTTGTGAGGCTAGTAAAATTTTGGAACTGCCTAATTAAATCTCTACATTTTACAAATGAGAGAACAGGTTCAGGGGAGTTATAACTTTCTCAAGGTCACATAGGTTGTTTGTGTAAAACTTTAATTCCCTCTGCCTACCATTCTATACCGGATATAGCCCCCTAGAACACGGCCTTCATAAAGGCAGGAACCATGTCTGTCTTATTAACTAATGTTTCTCCAATGCTTACTATAGCTAAAAATATCTCCTAAATTAGAAATAAACTATACTTAAGTTTCTCAAGCTGGAATATACCCATGGTACATGAAATCATGGGGGAAAAACAGGTATAGTTTTCATGAGATAGGTATTTCAGATTTGTTTGTCTTGAAGATGAGTTTATGTCTTGTAATAATTTAAACGTTTACTTTTAAATTAATTCATACTGTGAAATGAATGGTATATTTTTGTAAATTTTAAAAATAAAATACGTATACATCAAAGCCATTGTGTGTCCAAAGAGAACGTTTGACCTCTACCCCAGGGAGTGGAGTGTTTCCCAGATCTTCCCATGTTTATAGGTAAGCTAGACATCCAGTTTTTAATGTGATATCTGTTTTCTTTTAATGTTAAAAACTCAGGTTTCTAAAAACTTGTGTGGAGCAAAAGAAATAAAAATCCCTGTCCCTGAGCACCTGTTGTAATATCCAAGGCAAATGTATGTTTAGACAGGAAGTAGACACTGGACACACCATCCGGGTTCTGGTTGCCATAGCAGTTGTAATTCTGGCCCTAACCACTTTTCAGCTTCAAACTGGCCAGAACTCAAAGGGGAAAGGGTGAAGGCAAGATATTCAATAGGTTAGGACCAATTCCCACCTTACACATCTCTCTTCGCAGGCAGCCTCTAAATGAAAGCAAAATACTTAGATACTTTTAAAATATCATAATTATGTCACAAAAAGAGAGGAGCCAGAGAAAGGAAATTTGAGGAACATTTCACATCTATTCTGATGTATAAGAGGTTGCTGGTATGATTATGGAAAGAAGTCTAAATTTAATTTTTCTACCTCATTTAGTAATGATACCATTATTAAAAAAAATCAATGGAAGGCATTTCTATTACACTTAGATTAAAGCATTCTACATAATAATTAATGCATAAATGTATGAATCATTCCGAAAACTTAACAGCTTATGAATGGAATCATCCATTTAGTCTGAAGATAATTGGATAGTTTCCCACCCTCAATAAAACCAACACGAGATTAATATATTTTGTTTTTGCACTTTTTGTTGCATAATTCTATATATGATATAAAAATATGTGCTATATATTCTGTCTCAATCTATTCTAAAGAACAGAAGACACCCATGCTTCTAATAAATGATATGTCTGATATATCTAGACATTGTACATGAATTGAACTCAGGTTTCCTTGCCAAACCACCTGTGCTGACACAGCCCCAACTTGCTTCTTCCTGTCTGTGACGGAGTCTCTCCCCAGAAGCCCTGTCTCTTGTTGAGGTTTTTGTAGGGCTCCCACCAACACCCATCTCACTGTGGCTTCATTCAGAGCACAGAAGTATACTGCTGAGTCCACGACTTGTGAGGCTGTGATGGTGAGGTTGAAGGAACTGGTGGATTTCTGGAAGTTCGAAGAATACCGACCATTTATTTCATTTTGCTCATTAAAAGAGTTCTGGCGAATAAGGAAAACCAATTTTCCACTTGGTGGTTGCTTGTACCAGAATAAGTAATAAGTAGCATCACGGGTTTCATACACACAGTCCAAGGTCACATCCTCCTTCTCCACCACAGAAATTTCAGTCTGAGCTTGAGTTACCTTCTGAGCCATGCAGGATCCTGTGGAAAAGAGGAAAAATAGACTGATTCCTTATTTGCAACACTGGGGATAAAATGGATTAAGTGGCTTAGGACTTAGTGCTCTGATTTCATTGCCCATTACCCCTTCTTTCTAAGCCCCATTAGACTACAAAGATCTGCCTCCCTCCACATCCTTCTGAGCTAACAGGAGTCTGAGTTCTGTGCTGGTGGTCCTGCTTACCAATACAGATGGAGGTTATGACTGCCCTCAGCAGGCTGGCAGTCAGCATGTTCATAGCTCTTCCCCTGAATGATATGTTCTGTGCTCCGTCTAAAATCCAGATCTTAATTCTCCACCTTGCACTCAAGAGGTACTAGCAAAGTTACTGGGCTGTGTGAGGCTTCTGCCTTTTACAGGAAGTATGGTTAACAGATATATGACGAGTTTGACTCTGCCATGTCACATGCTTCTTGTATAGATGGAAGATCCTAGACTGTCCTAAGTACCAATTTTGTCTCAATATAACTTACTGGACTATAAATATACAGTGGTAAAATTGAATCATGATTAGTTAATTCATCTTTGGTGGAAAATGTGAGACTTACAATTTATTATGAGCTATAGTGAATACATGGGATGATATAATTATGCACCTTTTGGTCTTACATATGTCTTTTTCTTCAGCTAGAATCAAAGTGCTAACTAACCACACAAGAGTTTTCACTTTCTAGCAGGAAGGTAAAACTTTTAGTCCCAATCTTTGTTACTACTTTGCCAGTCACGGAATCCAGCAAAGGTTACGTAAGAAATAGTTTATTGTTAATAAATGATTTTATATCGTAACTCTTGAGTCACCAAATCTGTTCAGTGTTTGCCATGTCAAGTAACAGCAGAGAAAAATACATACATGTTTATTTGCACATATATTTGTGTGTGTGTGTAAATAAAAATAAATTCCAAAAATTCTATTCACTGCTCAAATGCAGGAGTTTCTGTTATAACTCAATATGTGTGCTCCTGAAAATGCCCCTGCTATTCCAATCCTCACACATTAATTGTGGTGGAGATTAGGATAGGAAAAATACCAAAAATATATAATTTATAACCAGAGCATTATCAAAAATCATAGGAATCCTATTAAAATACCAGCAGAGTTCAATCTCCACTGGCTTTTATCCCTTGCATCACAGTCATTAAACTCTTTGCAGTGTTAAATATTGGGACTTATGTTTCACCCCTTAGATACAGGTTCATAAGAGGTCCTATATTTACAATAAGACTGGGTTCATCAAAGTTTTGTGTTATTATTCTTCATTAAAAATATATTTTATTTGATTTATGGCTAGGGTAAGAAAAGAATGTGGGTGAGTGCTAGTGGGCACACATTTTCTTTGTGAGGTGGTGAAGATATTCTGGAATTAGATCACAATAATGATTTATAACTGTGAATATACTAAAACCACTGAATTGCAGACTTAAAAGGATGAAGTTTAAGGTATGCGAATTGTATCTCAATAGAGCTGTTTTTTTAAATGATAGAAGTGAAAATACTCATATTAATGATAGCTAAAGTGATTCTAATGCTGCCGTGGAAAAGAGGACTGGGGGTTAGGGAACCTCCCAGTATCAGGATAAGCTAAGACTATTATAATATTTCAGTCTTAAAGAAGATGATCTCTATGGAACCCCAAATGCAGATTTACCATGAAGTATATTAGGCTTTGATTTTAGAGCCCCTTTCTACCCCAGAACCTAGAAACTTAAATTTATAATTTAATTTTCTTTTTCTTAAAGAGCGCCCCAGAAATCAAAGAAAAAACTTTGGGCTCTGCAAAACCTGTACCTTTTTATATGTAAAATTCACAGGATCATGCAGGATAGAAAAAGGACAAACAAGTCTCACAGAACTCCGAATATTAGGAAAAATTTCTCGTGGTGAGCTACATCCCTGAGAGTTTCGGTGAGGGGCCCACATTTCTGTTTTATGCTCTTTGATGTAGAGAAATATGAGATTATTTTCTCCATTTGGGGTCCCAGTGAACAAAACTCCATGTTCATTTACTTCTTTTTTATAAACAGTCTTTCTTGGCTGCTAAATTTGATGCAATTTAGAAGGATCATGGGCATAAATGCAATGATAAAAATGTTAGTTACCAAGTTAAAGTAATGTCCCAAATCCAGAATTTCTCGTAACACAGATCCTCAAGTCAAAAATCCAGGTCATGATTTAGTGTTACAACAAACAGCTGCCAGGCCAACAGGATCAGTGTGGAGGGGTGTAAACAGTGTGGGCAAGACATGCCATGGATGCAGCCTTTACTGACTGGGCTGTTCTGAAACCACAGTGCTGATAACACAAGGAAAGCCTCTCATCAGCACACTCTCCTCAGAGAACTTACGCAGGTAGCAGAATTTCTAAGCAACCACAAGAGAAGGAAAAGTCAAGGGAAGAGAGGATAAATGCCACAGTCCCTGGAGATGGAGTTTCTGCAGGTGAAACTCAGCAAGACGAACAATCTTGGTCTCAATTATAAACACAAGGGAGTAGATTCAAGGTGATCATTAGTCCATGAACTGTTCTCCCTTAGAGTTTTTATTAAAAGGTTATGAAGTATTTCAGCATAGACCAACTGAACTGTCACATAGCAAAGTTAATGTCACTTCTCAGAAATGTATGCCGTCTGAGGGGAAGAAGACACATCTGGACTGAGGACAGAAGCATTTCTAGAAAACAGAGCTTAGGTTCTGCTTTAGACTGGTCCTCCCCCAATTCCTCTGTGTGGTGTAATGTAAAATCTCCATGGCTTCTTGGCACCAAAGAATCAGAGCTGGAATTACTTTCAGGAAGGCTCCAGCATAGAACCCTGGAAAATAATGCCCCCTCCCAAAGTGACTCACACCCAGGCCCCACCTGCGGCCCCCGGGGTTTATGCTGGGCTCTCGCTGCAGTCCCTCCCACTGTGTCTCTCAGAACGCAGTAGTACACCGCAGAGTCTGACAGCTGCACCGAGGGTTTCTCCAGATGAAAGGAACTGTCACTCTTGACATGACTGGCCTGAAAACCTCTGCTGTCCGTCTCCTGGTTTTCTGAACTTTTCAGGAGGAGCTCAGGCTCTTTGTTTAGATATTGGACATACCAGAACATAAAAGCTGAATAGCTGGCCTGATAAGTGCAGTTTAATGTCAGAGCTGCCCTCTCAGGGAGGGTAACTGGACCTTCTGTCTGGGTCACCGAGTCTCCATTGGTCCTTCCTAAAAAAAGGAAAGACTTTATTATACTGGCAATAGACAGTATGGTCTCCAGTTTGGAAGGGTTAAAGGTCATCCTAAAGCTAAGGAATAGAACATCTCAGAAGTTCTGAGTAAACATTACTCACTGATTATCAACAAGATCACAAGTCCCGAGCAGGAAGCAGACAGCATGGCTGGCTGAGAAGCAGTAGAAGGTTTTGTTGAGAGATACCCAAACCGAGAGATATATTTCTTTATGTTGTTGATTCTTTGGCAGAATCTTCTACAAAATCTTGACTCACGTGTTAAGGAGGGCAAACTGCTCTACAAATCAGTCCACAGGCGGAACAAAGAGATGTACGCAGGAAGGAAAGATGAAATTTGTGTCAAACCACAAGCTGAAGGGAGCAGCGCCCTCTTGCGGCTCCTCTCTGTCCCTGAAGTCTCCTCTGAGTCTCGGAATGTTGTTCACTTTCACCCTGGGGTGCGGCTTAATGGGCAGACATAGAAGGAAAACGGTGTCCGAGGTGAAGGGTGGTGGGACTCAAGGAAGGAGCATCAAACACTCTGCTGAATTCACCGTGTGGGTGAGTCCTGTCAACTTCTTCAAGGCGCAGAGCAATATGACTCCTCTAAATCTCCCCAGTCTCAGCATCTAATGTGTTCACAAGCGGTAATTTAGTTTTAGGGGTCTTAGGATATCTTGAGAATATAGATAAAGAAAAAAAAAAGTGAGATTTATTCTTAGTATATTTCCCACTGGTCCCCGGAAACCAGGGGGTGAGCACTTCTGCTTAGAATGTCCTTCCTTCTCCCCACTCCGCTTCACTTGGACGATTCCTGTTCATTCTTTGAAACCAGTGCATCACCTCCATGTGGAAACATTCTCCCAACTCTCTAGCTAAGTTAGTGCTCTCCTTTTTTCCCACCATACTTTCTGTCCTTATCACATCATGTTAGAATCATTTCTGTCCTGTTTCTCAAGCCGCACTTGGTGCTCCTGAGATCAGAAGTTGAATCCTGTTACTATCAGCAGCCCTTTTCCTAGGCCCTTAGCTCATAGGAAATGCTAAAAAAAAAAAAAAAAAAAAAAAAAAACCCTTAAAATTGGTGAAAAAAATGAATGAATGGCTGTGTCTGGTAGGCAAAATTATCTTTGATGAAGGACAGTCTGTGGAAAGATGTGTCTTAGGCCCCTGGCATGACTGACTTCATTTAGGAGTAGATCCAGGACCTGGTAGCAGGTGCCTTCCATGTTCTTCAAAATGGAGTAAGGTGCAGGTCATCTTAAAAGGGGCCGCTCTCATACTAACGTTTTTTTAATATTATGGTGCTTTCATATACCCAACAATAAAATTTGGTATCAACTTTTTAGGCTCATAGTTTTATACAATTACCAAATCAGGCAAAAAATGCAAACAAAATATAAAGTCGATAAAATTCAAATTAAAATATTAGTGTGAGAAATGATTTTTCACTGAAACTAAAGGGTTAGTGTAGGCTTATTAAAAGAAAGCTATGGATGTGTATAGTTGAATAACTGACTTGATTAAAGTTATTTGGAGCTTGATGTACTATTGTCTGAGTTATTATGATTAGTGATTACTAGGATTTTTTCTTCACTTTTCCTATTCAGAAATACTCAAGTCAGTCACCATTATACAATTTTATTATTTAATGAAGCACCCAAGAATTCAGCACTGAAAAAAATATGTTTTTTATTTACTGCTACTTTTGTGTCTATTGAATTGTATGTTGATACATACAAACAATGAATGTTTGCAATACATCCTCTTTCAATGGAAAGATGCAGGTTCTTGGGAGTTTGTGGCCCATCTGTAGTGCGATGTGATATACCTGTAGTGCTGTGTGCTATGTTCTATATCATAACCAAAATTTTCCAAAACCTTTTCACCATTTAAACAGCTGCAATGTCTTCATTTGTAGAGTATTATTATCCCACTTGCCCTTAATTTGGTAAAAATAACATAAATCAAAATCAAGAAGGTTATTCTATTGGCCATCTAGATGATTAGAAATATTCCTTTATTATGATGAGTTCATGTCCTTTGCAGGGACATGGATGAAGCTGAAAACCGTCATTCTGAGCAGACTATCACAAGGACAGAAAACCAAACACCGCATGCTCTCACTCACAGGTGGGAATTGAACAATGAGAACACTTGGAGACAGGGCAGGGAACATCACACACCAGGCCCTGTCATAGGGTGGGGGGCAGGGGGAGGGATAGCTTTAGGAGAAATGCCTAATGTAAATGATGAGTTAATGGGTGCAGCAAACCAACATGGCACATGTATACCTATGCAACAAACCTGCACGTTGTGCACATGTACCCTATAACTTAAAGTATAATAAAAAAAATTTAGAAATAAATAAAAAAGAAAATTTCCTTTATTATTTTATTTTGTCCTAATCACACAGAAAACTGCAAATCTAAAAATTCTCATTTAATTTCTAAACCTCAGGGATTGGTGAGCTTTTCTCTATAAAAGGACAAATAGTATATATTTCAGACTTTGAAATCATACACTCTCTGTTGCAAGTACTAAACTCTGCTGTTAAAGCATAGAAGCCATCATAAGCAATGTGTAAATAGATGGGCAGGCTATTTTGCAATAAAACTTTACAAAAACAGGTGGCAGGTTGTTTTGAATGCTAGGCCGTAGTTTTCTGACCCCCATTATACACCAACAATTTGTTCATACAATTCCAAATATCCATGGACTATATAGTTTGAAAAACTCAGCCTTATTTTCTTGTGTGTTCTTTCACAACAACATTATTGTAACTCTTAGAAGAGGCTTAAAATAAAGTATATTATTTAAATATATTATATTAGATTGATAGGAAGAAAGAAGAGGAAAAATTGATTATCTTAGTGCTTAAGGTACTTTGGTGTTATAGATCCAAGGCTGAGCTCACAGATAATGGTCCCTGCCCTTACAGAGCACATAGAGTAATAATAGAGACAATTATTAATCAGATAAAGAAATAAAAGGAGAAACTACACATTTAAAAAGGCAGAGGTCCACAATTCTAAGACAGCGTATTGAGCTTTCTTCTATTACTGAATTTTGAACAGATGTACAAGAACAAGTAGGCATTTACTGGGTTCTACTCTCAAGGGAAGAGAAAAGAAGTTTTTAAAAAGAGTAAGAATGTATCCTAAAGTTGCCTTGAGGGGGTTATATAAGATGAACAAAGTGCGTTAAAGAAATGTAGATAGGACCAGTATTGAAGAAAAAGATAAATTAGGAGCTTATTGTGGAAAGATACTGGAGAGGTATTAAGAGTCTAAATTATGCAGGGTTTTATAAATCACAGGAAGCAATTTTTTTTCTACTCTAAGAACCAGTGAGGACCCAGGTGGTTGACATGGTCAAATTTGCACTCTGAAAAGGTCACCCTCACTGTGTACAAAGCACTATATTGAGAAGTGATGGGGTCTGTCAAGTTTGCTAGGGGCAGAGGAGCAAGGGATTAGGGAGGATTTTAAATTTGGGTGTGGAGGTGAATTAGGTTAGAGAGGTTGTGATGTCTTCTGGAAAACTTGGTAGGCGGTACACTCAATAGAACTTGGAAATACATTGGATATGGTAATTCAAAAATAACTATGAACCAAAAATATTATGAGTCCTAATATGTCCTAAACTGAGGGTCTGGCAGAAACTACTAATTGTCTGTAAAATGTCCATTATCACCTATTTTTTTTACTAATAGAACCCAAATTTTGCTGTGAATAGAAACATGCTTAGATAATAATCCTGATATCCTAGCCTCCCTTGCAGATGGGAGGAGGTGGGAACACCGAACAGCACTCTAGTAAATGAGCATAAGGAGAAGCCATTGGGCAGAGCTTCTAGAAAACACTGACTCAGCCAGCATGTACATGTGCCCTTGACTTTCTCCTTCTTTCAGTCTAGAAGGTGTATACAGTGGAAGGATCTCTATCAGTCTCTTGAAAGTATAAAAACAAGAGTGATACATTAAGAGTGAAAAACAGTAAGCTAGAAAGACCCTGGTTCCTTTGTAACATGATGAAGGTACAGCACCAGCCCTGATTATTACAGAGCTCCTTTGTGTGGGAAAAAAAAACTCAATCTTGTTAAAAACATTATTGTTTGGATTTTTTAAATGTGAACCTGAGCCAGCCTCTTATGTATATAGAAGATATTCATTAAAAATTGAAATTCATCACTTTATCGGAGGCTGATTGAGTAAGTCAGAATTGAGCTTAATAGTCCAGATTTTCAAAGATGCTCTAGTGATTCTGGCACACCTAATAGTTATGGGTTTAGGTCTGACTTGTGGGAACCACTGCCCTATACAGCCTTTCCCTGCCTTCCCCCACTTTTCTCACCAAAGCGTGCACCTAAATACAAATGCTCTAATTTTCTCCACAAACACATTTTCGATACTATCTAAACTGTGTCAAGAAAACTATAGTCAGCATTTATTTCTCAGTAGGAGCAAGAATAAATAGCTGAAAAACTGTTTTGTATTTGATACTAAAAACACTACTTTCAAAACACAGCATTTTAGGACCTGGTAGTGGCAAACACCTGTCTCTCCTTTGGATGGGGAAAAGTTGTCACTTTCTTATAAATTCCCAATTTACCTAATAGAGACATTGAAGCTGGGGAATCATATGACTAACAAATGGTGAAATCAGATCCAGATATTTGTCACTGTCACTCCAAAGATTCAGATAATGGTCTGTCTTATTATGCAATGGTTTTACTCCTCAGCTCTAAAATGAAAAGCTTGGTTGAGAGTCCTAGGACCCCGTCCGATTCTAATGCCTAATGAATCTACTGCTTCTTATACAATTAGAGGAATGTAAGAGCCACCTAATGCATCTTAAAGACCCACTGACATCTTGGGAGGGCTGCACAAAGGACAAATGAGACCTTCTAAAACTGAGCAGCCTTTCTCTTCTTCCTCCTCTTCCACAAGTGCCCAGTGACTGTTTTTTTTTTTCTAATAAAATTAGGGATTAAGTAATATTTTGGGCTCATTGATCCAAATCCTTTATTTCGAGTGAGGAAATTGAAGGCTGCTACACTGACAATGTCCCTATGTAGCCAGGATTAGCAGAACTGAGCCTGGTATTTCCATTTCCTGTTCCAAATTTCATGCCTTTCCCCCTAGTCCAAGATGCTTTTTAAAAAATCATGAATCTGAAAGGGTTCTCCTTTTACTTTGCCAACTGTTTGTAGATACTTCTTCACTGAAAGACATAACCACCAGTTCTGCCCACTGTTAGGGGTTCTAAGAAGCTGCTTTGGCAGGGTTTGTGTAGAGGCTGCAGGTTCCTGGGGAACACTGTGCATCCGTAGCACAGAAGTAAGAAGCAGTGTCTGCTGCCCGGGACGCCGTGATCAACAAGGAACTGCTTTTCTTGGAAGTGTCAAGAGTGACTCTTAATCTTCCACTACTTTTCTCTCTTTCATTTGAACGTATCAAAATTAGCTGTACAAGGCTTCTACCTGAATCTTGTCTATACCACTGTAAATTGTTTATACTAGTTTTGTAACTGCAGTTCATGGTGGCATTTTCACCCTCCTGGATGCTCAAGGCCTGAGGATCCTCTTCTCCTTGTTGACTGTTCACCCCTAGGCAGAAACACAGGTCCGGGACCAGGAGTCACTCATTGCATTTTCAAATTACATTTCCAAATTAATAAGAA
The DNA here is from genome assembly GCF_002776525.5 of Piliocolobus tephrosceles. Taxonomy (NCBI): domain Eukaryota; kingdom Metazoa; phylum Chordata; class Mammalia; order Primates; family Cercopithecidae; genus Piliocolobus; species Piliocolobus tephrosceles. Next base: position 124,293,949 of record NC_045439.1, read on the forward strand.
CACTTTACCCCTCAGTCCTGTGGGCTCTAAAGTTTGGTCTTGCCATTCCCATCACCAAAAACCCCAACTCACTGGCCAATTGAAGGCATAGAATCACCAATGACACTCGCAGGAGAGTTTCCATTCTTCTTCCTTATTGAAATCACAGAAGACCTGAAATGGAGCCAGGCTCCTTAGTCACAGGTGAGCTCTCTTGACTGGATGAATCTCTAGTCCTTCTGTCCCCTAGTCTCAGGTTCCTACCTAGCCAGTCAGAGGCAAGCTCAGTGCTTTGCTTTCAACGCAGACAGGCTGATTTAAAGCCAAGTTAGTCTGAGAAGAAGGAGGCACTGCCCTCTTGTGACGGCAACATCATCCTGCTGCTGGAATGTACTCTGGCACGGCAATGCAAGTTCAGAGCTGACTCAGAAGAAATTATAAAGCTATTCCAGTCTCTGCCTTTATTGAATTCTAGTTCTAACTTAGAATAGGACAGATGTATTTCAATTCAGGTAAGAACTCAACTACGAAAGTTGGTGCTCAATATTTGCAGACTACCTGTGAGAAGCACTGTTAAATTCCCTGTAGTTACTATGACCTCTGATCATGTACCTATGAGCTTCCTTTAAAAAATTTTTCCTGGAATGATATTATATACAAGTCAGGGTTTTTATTGATGGGCAACAGAAATGGACTCTGCCTGAATTAAGCAGAAAAGGAATAAATTAATGAATACTGGATTTGCCTCAGAATCTCCAATAGGGTCAGAGAATTGAACTCAAAAGCTATAAAGTCAGCAGCAGTACAGAAAATCACCCTGGAGAACCACTCCTCTGAGTATCCCACTGGCTCCTTTCCTGAGCTCCAGATACTGCATGTAGTTTATTCAAGACTGTTCATGCAGGACAATGTATGTAGCTACAATTCCACTGCCTTGTAGCTCTGTAAACTCTCATGTCCATCTTGTTGTAATTACCACCACTCTCAAAAAGCAAATTCTTACTTTTTCCTTTTTTTTTTTTTTTTTTTTGCACAAGTAACTCCTGAGGGAAAGTTAGAGAACAGTTCATCTAACTGTTGGAGCCCAAGCCATGTGCCCACATCAAGCCATGTGCCCACATCAAGCCATGTGCCCACATCAAGCCTAACCAGAAGACAGGTTATGAGTGTACTGTATTAGTTTACCAGGGCTCCCATAACAAAGTATCACAGACTGCATGGCTTAAACCACAAACATCTATTTTCTCATGATTTTAGGGACTACAAGTTCAAGGTCAAAGTGCTGGCAGGTTTAGTTTCTTTTGAGGCCTTTCTCCATGACTCATAGATGGTTGCCTTCTTGTTGTGTCTTCACATGGTCATCCCTTTGCCTGTGCTGTCTGTCCTAATTTCCTCTTAAGGATACCAGTCTTACTGAATTAGGGGTTACACTCAGGACCACCTTTTAACTTTACCTCTAAAAGTTCTGTCTCCAAATACAGTCACGTTCTGAGGTACTGGGGGTTAGGGCATCTACATACACATTTTGTGGAAACACAATTCAGCCTACAGCAATGAACACCTACAAGTTTTAGTTTCTATGGCAGGAGGCAGGCAGGTCCAGGAAAAGAGGAAGTTTTGTAGTCAGGCCATCCAAGTCAGGTTTACATCTATCAATTCAGTAGCTGTTTCTGTCTTCTGTGCCTACATTCTCTTGGCTATACAACATGGATCATGAGTAAATAATAATACTACTTCTCAGAGCTGTTGAAGGTTAATGATGAGATCATAAAATGTCATTTAGCGCAGTGCCTGCCATTCATTAGTGACTGAAAAATTATTATTGTTGTAAGAAAATGGGCCCTGATGCAGAGCAGTGAAAAAGAATAGCAAGAATCTTCTAGAGTATTTTATAAATGTTCTCAAAAATTGATTTTAAGATATTTTGTGTGTAAATGTATATACACAAATGTATATACACAAATGTATATAGAGGGAGAGATGGGAAAGAGAAGAGATGAAAACAGAGAAGGAAAAAAGAAATGAAGAGAAGAAGAGATTGCTGGCTGGAGCAATATGTAGATTGGAGAGTTCCAGGAGATAAGTCTAGAAGAACGGTCTGGGTCAAATGACTGCCAAAGTAAATCTGTATGTATTTCTGTGCGAAATGAAGACATATGAAAGCTTTTTGAGCAATGAGCCAGTGTTATTTAACAAACTGAGATTTTAATGTGTCTGCTCTCTTCCAGATAATTTTGAAAAAGTCTGTGAGGAAATTTAGAATAGTAGTTACAAGATGTACCCTGGTTCTAAAAAATTAAATGATGTGTCTAATGTCTCACAATGAGGAGGTCAAGAATATAGCACTTTTAATATTTGTATGTATTTAGCTGTATCTGCAAAAAGTAACCAGAAATATTGCTGGCCTCTTGAGAAAACTATGAGACAGAGGTGAAACTGTGAAGTAGAATAAAACTATTTTTACAATAGTGCTGATATTATTTGAATCTTTCACTCTGTTGACATTTACACTGATGGAGCAAATGCAGTTGCTGGCATTTTAAAACAGGGAAAATACATGAACCCAAAATGTTCTAGTAGTCATTGTACGTAATTATTACCACCACACTAGTGAGAGAAAAATATTTTACTGAAGAATGTCCTAGATGTAGAAGCAAAAATTTTTAAATTACCCTTGAGACTACAGCTTTTTAATATTCTGTGTGATGACATAGCACATATGCATAAAGCTCATCTGGGGTGTACTAACACAGTGGTGTCTTGAGAGTGGAAGGCACTGGAGCATTGTGTGAGTTGTAAGCTAAATTAGCTGTTTTTCATAGAACTTTTTTTTTACTTGAAGGCATGCATGACAGAACAGCAGATTTGGGTAGTTGGAAGATATGTTCTTGAAAATGATAAAGTGTGGGCCTACCATTTTGAGGAAAACAACGAATAGTGGTTGTTGCCAATGATAATATTTGAGCTTCCAAGTGAAAATTAGAATTTTGGAAAATTTGCATCCACTACCATTGGCTTCACGGCTTCCCAATTCTTAGTGGTTTTGCTGATAAGATTGGGGGTGATAGTAAATAAAGCAATTTTTGAACTACAGTCCTGTAGTTGTTTTGAAATTATTATAAATCCATGGGAAGTTTCCAAAATAGTTTATAGAACCCTGTGTACTCTTCACATAGCCTCTTTCAGTGGTGGTATCTTATGTAACTGAAATGCAGTATAAATACCAGGAAATTGACATTGTTCAAATTCCACTAACTAGACTACAGATATTACTCAATTTTCACCATTTTCCTGCTTTTCTCTCTGTGTGTGCATGCATACATATGTGTGGTTCTTGATTTTATCTCATATAACCACCAACATAATAAAGATTCAGACTGTTCCATCAACACAGAATTCTCTCATCTTAACCCTCTATATGCACAAACACCCTCCCATCCCCAATCTCTGTCCCCTAGCAACCATCTCTTATAGTTCTGTTATTTTGAGAATGTTATATATATGGAATTAAACTGTATGCAACCTTTGGGAATTGACCCATACAGGTTGTTCCATGTATCAACAGTTTGTTCCTTTTTTGTCATATTATTCCATGGTATGAACTACTATAGTTTATTTAACCATTTACCCCTTGAAAAATCTCTAGGTTGATTCCAGTTTTTGGCAATTATGAATAAAGTTACTATGAATGTTGTATAAGACTTTATGTGAATGTTACTGGGATAGATGTCCAATTCACAATGGCATGGTCATATTTAGTTTATGTTTTAATATTCTGTGTGATGACGTAACACGTATGCATAAAGTTCATCTGGGGTTTAGTGCATGTTTAGGTTCATAAAAAACTGCCAAATTATTTTCCAGAATGGCTGTACTATTTTACAATCCCACCAGCATTGTATAAAAGGGTCCATTTCTCTACATACTCACCAACATTTAGTATTATTATTATTTTGTATTTTAGCTGTTCTAATAGGTTTATAGTGATATGTCATTGTAATTTTTATTTTCATTTTGCTAGTGAAGAATTATATTGAATATACTTTTATTTGTTTGTTTTTCACCCATATTTTTACTTCGGTGAAATATCTGTTCTATTTCTAATTGGATTATTTACATGTTTCTTTTTTACACTGAGATTTGAGTGCTCTTTATTTATTCTAGATATAAGACTTCTGTCTGATGTGTGATTTATAAACATTTTCTCTCTGTCTATTGGTTGCCTTTTATCCTATTAACATGGTCTTTCTACAATGCCAAAGATTTCAATTTTATTTAAGGCCAATTTAACATTTTTCTCTTTTATAGATTGCACTTTTTGGGTGCATGTCCAAGAACTCACTCTCTAGCTCTAGTCCTCAGATATTTTCTCTAGTTCATAATACAAGAGTTTAGGATTGGTAGAATGATGTGCTGAAGGTCTTGAGGTGAGTTTTATTGATAAAACTATTGTCTTCATGAGCAAGCTATTTTTCCAATTAAGGAAACTCTTATCCTGATTAGGCATCTGTTTGCCCAGATGAACACACTGTTTGCCTATATTAATTGGTTTGACACGGTTCCCTGAAGAAACCAGTGAAATCATATTAGTGGAGGTTGACTCACATGCTCACAGGAGAGGATTGCTAATTTTTATATTTGTTTAAATGAATTTGTTTAATATTCCTTTACTGTGTACATATTGTGTGCTCCATACTATGTTAGAAGGTTAGGTAAAAGCCAGAGAGAACATAATGGCTCTTCTCTGGAACATTCAGCTCAATAGGAAGAGGAGATAAGATAAAGTTTTAATATACTGTGATGGTTACCAGAACATATTGCAGAGTTGTCAGGAAGGGGGCGAGTAGCTCCAGAAGCCATAACATGCTTAAAATATAAGAAGCTCTTGAGTTGGAAGTTGAAGATCAATGCCTTTAATGATAAACTCCACAAAAATTCAAGGACTTGTCACTTCAGTGAAGTTTCCAGAGGTTCAACAGTCTAGAGACTATTGAGACATCTCTTTCAAGGTGAAAGACATGTTGCTGCACCCCACACCACCTACCACAGAAAAAGAGGCACACATTTGACTATTTTAAATTTGGAGGCAATCTATGCCACATGGGGGTGTGCTATTTTGGCCTATTTACAGAGTCATCTGTAAAGCTGCCAGTTTTCAGAGGAAACCAGAGCAACAGGAGACTACAATTTTAGGCTTCAGTACAATCTGTTTCATCGCATTGGTCTTTTGATTCAGCAGATCCAACAATGATATTCAAAGTTTCCATGGCAAGTAAGAATGCTCTATAGAGACTCTGGGAAACACCAATAGGAGAATCACAGCATAGTCTTCTAGTAGTTGGGAGAATATGTTCCGTTTTCTACAGATAACAAGGTAACTATTACCAGTTTACCTTGGTAAAGTCTGAATGTCTCATTTAGGAAAAATAGATGACCAAGAACCAACTGCTGTCTGACCTAATCAGCCATAATATTGGGCATGCCAAGAAGCAATCATCAAGCGGAAATTGTACATAAGAGACCACACTGAGGCAGATCCATAAGGTACAAGTTAGCTGCATGAGCAGATGGCTCAGATTCCTTTGATGCTAACTTCTCTTATATTGTCTCTTTTTCTGTAATCCATGCCTGTATCCTCCTGGGGAGTTCCTTACTCCTTCAAGTGGCACATTTTGGCTATCCACATTATCTGGTAAAAGATGGCCAGAGGTGCTCATCTACACTGATTCATGATTTCACTGTCATTTCACTGTTGTGTCATTTCACTGTTGTTTAGAAGTTGAAATGTGCATATAGGAAAGCATATGAACCGTGTGCAGTGGCTCACACCTGTAATCCCAAACAGGATTCATGGGAAGTTGTTAAAGGTTTGGCCAGATGGCAAAAGCTCTAGAAGGAATAGGCTTGAAAGATGATGGCAAGGAAATCTGGGAAAGAAGTATCTTGATGGACCTCTCAGAATGAACAAAGACTGTCAAGATAATTTTGCCCAATGTGAACACTGACCAAGAGAAAACAAATGCGGTAGAAACTATTGTAATGGACAAAATGATGCCTTCTATGGATATGTCAACATTGTTCCCAGCCATCCCAGTGCTTGCTAAATGGTCACATGAAAAAAGTGGCCCCTGCTGGCAGGGATGGATGCCATGCATGAGCTCAAAAGCATGGATTTCCCCTTATTAACCCTAACTTAGCTAATGCTACTGCTGAGCGCCTAATCTGTAAATCACAGAGACTAACACTGAGCTCCTCATATGGTGTCATGCCCCAGGGGAACAACCAGACACCTGTTGATTGCTCTTCTATCATAGAGATGACCGAAATATGTCATTACTAGAACAAACACATATACTTGCCTATGAATTTGTCTTGTCTTCCTTGTATGCAATGCTTCTGCTGGCCTCCTCTTCATAAACTTACAGAATGCCTAATTCACCATCAAAATAATCCTCACAGCATTTACTCCAATGAAGGAACTATTTTTACTGTAAAGTAGTACATCTGTGGACACATGCCTATGGAATCATATAGACTTATCACATATCTTACAATGCACAAGTGTTTGTTGAAATGTGGAATGGCTTGTTGATTGAGCTATGGCACCAGTTTGAAGACACCCTGAAAAGATCAGGTTCTATCTTACAAGATGCAGTATCTGCTTTACATCAAAAACCATTATATGGTATTGCCCCCCACCCCCCACCCACCATAGCCAGAATGCATGGGTCCAGACATCAAGGAAGTGGTCCTGAGAATGGATTGTCTCACTCTTACTACCAGTAGCTCACTATCTTAATTTTTGTTTCCTGTCTTTGTGACTTTGAGCTGCGTTGGTTTGAAGGTCTTATTCTCTAAATGGAAGAATGTGTCTACCAGGAGACCCAAAAAAATGGTTCAATTGCATTGAAAGATGACACTGCTATGTGGCCATTTTAGCCAACGTATACCTCTGAACCAACAAGTAGGAAAAGAAATTACTGGCTGGAGTGATTGATACCGATTACTAAGGAGAATTGAGATGTAGCTATACAACACACATAGAGAGAGCTACATCTGAAACCCAGGGGATTTTTTAAGGAGCCTAATGGCACTTTCATGCCCAATAGTAAAAGTTAAGGGAAACCTACAGCAACAAATTAAAAGCCATGACTATTGAGAACTCAGACCCTTTGAGAATGAAGATTTTTGTCATTCCACCAGGTAAGCAACCCCAATCCACCGATGATGTGGCTGAGGGCAGAAGAATATATAATAGATAACAAGAGAAGGAAGCTGTCTATGTCAACTGAAGCCCAGGACCAAGTCTGAAATCAAGGAATGTAGTAGCTTTATGCATTTTCTCTTTGCTCATTATACGTAGGTGTTTCTTTGTATGTGCTGCCATTTTATTCTCTCTCTTTCTTATCATAATTATTTTATATGTAAATTATTGGAGATTAACTTTATAATTTAGTCTGTATATAACAGCATATTCAATAGAACTTCCTCTGAACTTAAGGTGTGGCTGATATAGTCAGAGATTTATACAGCAGTTGTTGGGACTATAGATCATCTCATTTGGGAAAAGTAATGAAAACTTCACTTGTTCAAGGACAGCTTTAGCTTGTTAGGTAGAAACATAGTGTCATTTCACTGTTGTCTGGAAGTTGAAATGTGCATATAGGAATGCATACAGGCCAGGTGCAGTGACTCATGCTTGTAATCCCAGCACTTTGGGAGGCCGAAGTGGGTGGATCACCTGAGGTCAGGAGTTCAAGGCCAGCCGGGCCAAAATGGTGAAACTCCACCTCCACTAAAAATACAAAAATTAGCCGGGTATGGTGGCAGGGACCTGTAGTTCTAGCTACTCAAGAGGCTAAGGCAGAAGAATCACTTGAATCTGGGAGGCGGAGATTGCAGTGAGCAGGGATTGCGTCACTGCACTCCAGCCTAGACGACAGAACAAGACTCCGTCTCAAAAAAAGAAAGACAGAAAAAAAGAATGCATATGAAAGATCAGTAGCCCGAGGGACAGGCTGTGACAGAAAGGCTTCTCTTTCTGGTTCTGGTATGTTTTCCACACTTCTTGTCCACTATGCTTGGTTGGCCTGTGGGACACCAGCGGCAAGCCTGACAGGTGGTTTCTTGGCAAGTTTCACAGCTACCACAAGCAAGTTCAGCAGCACTCCTTTGCGGGCTTCCCATGAATTGTGTTGTAATCCTGGTAGGTATTTCTCTGCTTGTCAGTATTTTCCTCTGGCACCTCAGCAAACTTCTCCACCATCCAGCAGGCTCCAGCTACACACTCCCAATGAGATCTGAATTGTAGCCTTGGCAGGGAGGTTCATGCTTATGCCAATCTGTTCCTTTCCTGGGATTCTACCTTAGTCCTAGAGATGGGAACTTCTGCTTACATGTGCATTCCTATATTCTTTAGAGTTTTTTTTTAACCTATTAGTAGTTACTTATTATTATTTAATAAATCTTTATATTAAACTTCATTGGATTTCTTTTTTCCTGGCTGGACCCTAACTGAGATAGGAAAAGTCTATGAAACTCATGGAAAGAAAGGTAATAGATACAGAAAGATGAACAACCACAAGCCATGAAACAGCAGAGCACTTTAAGGAACTGTGCTCAGGTATGTGGTGACAACCACATGTGGGGATCATGTGGGGCAGCAGAGGAGTTGGAGAGGTAGGACTGTGCCATGGAAGCCTGGACAGTACCTCTGAACCAAGAAAAGAATACTTTTTATGCCGTGCAATATAGTTTTTATTTCAAAAGTATGTTCCCTGTACTACTAGACAAAATAAATACATTTATTATTTTTAAAATTAATTTAAGCAGAGTAAATAATGAGAATTTTTTTGGACAAAATTGTGAAGTTAATCTATAGCTAACTGACTACAGATGATATAATATGTAGGAGACAAACTCAATATTAATTTCTGGAGAAAGAATGCCCCGCTGTGGCCATACAGAGAGTTTACAAAGAAATATTTCCTGTAACTAAAGGGTTTGTGTTCTGCTTCCTTGCAAAACCAGCTACTGTGCCACTTAGAGCACAGCAATACATGGCTGAGTCTTCCTCTTGAGCGAATAGTTTCTTCAGATGGAAAGATGTCTCACTTTTGTTAAGGTCCGCAGTGAAGCCTTTGATGCTCTCTCTAGAGATGTGTCTCAGGAGTAACTGGAGGCGTTGTTTGGGGTACTGGACATACCAGAAGAGATTAGGACTCCCAGAATATGAATAGTTGCACTTCAGCTCCACTGGGGCTCCTTTAAAGACAGAGAGGAGCTTCTCGGGCTGAGTCACACTCTGGGCTCTTGTTTCTCCTATAACACCAATTCTGGATCAGGAAGAGCCTTACAGACTGGGGATAATATTCATTAAAGTTATTGTATATCAGAATACCATAGAAAAATAGAACAAAAAGAGGCTTTACTCACTGAGTATAAATATTATCACAAGCACTGAGACGAGGGTGGGCTTCATGTCTGAGCGGTGGAGAAACAGGAAGCTATTTTCTGGAGGTCTTTTCTGGAAACAATTCAGCCACATAGACACTCTGATAGAGAGGTGGATGAGTTTGCCCAGCATGTGAAGCAAAAAGCTGTTCTTCAAAAAGATCAGGTTGTTTTTGGCTATCAAATTCAATTTGTGTAACATCTCCTTCTAGAGGCCAAATACAATACTGCAACTAACTCAGGCTTCAGGAAACCTTCAAATTCAGAGGAGAATTTCTTCCTCAGTAAGACAAAGTGTGATGCTCTACTAATTGAAATAGAATTTTATTTTAAAAATCCACATATATGGCTTAATGAAGTCGAATATAAAGTTCAAATATACAAATACATATGGAAATTTAGTTAAAAATGGGAAAAATGTGTAATCCTAACAATCATTTAGAAGGTAACAGATAAGTTAGGATGCCTACCTTAATACCTGTTATAAAATAAAGTTCAAAAGACATAACATTTAATATTTTAAGTAAAATAAAAAACTTTTAAAATAAATTTAGAATGGTCATGGATTTTCTAAGCATGACAGTCATAAAGCATAAGGAAAAATATAGATAGATTACACTTCATAGAAATTTAAATTTCTATAGACATATTTTAGTGAAATGTTTAAACATTGTCAGATCAAGTTATTTTATTTTCCATCCACCATCATTGATTCTGATCTTCCCTACACAGGAAATGGCCCTTTGGGATTTTAGTTCTATACGCTTTAAAAAAATAAAAATAAATTTTAAAAAGCCCATAAAAAAAGGAAAAATCATTTGACTTAGAAAGAGGGAAATTCTAGGAAAATGGTAGACTGAAAGTGTCCCCAATCCCTGTTCCTTAACCAAAGATTTTCTCCGGCTCCCAGTCAAGCTATGTTGAGAGAGCTCAAGTGAGGTGTCCCATTTTGGGGTCAGATATAAATCTGGGGTCAAGTAGACAGAAGCTCCGGGATTAAGAGCAGAAAACTATGGGTCATAGAGATAGCTTCTCCTGCAGATATCTTTTCTTCTGAAAAGAAAACTAATTCTCTTGAGGAAGTCTCTCCTCTGGCCTCCAAATAGCTCAGAAAAAAGTAACAGATATGCTGTTACTTAAATGAGGTGGGATACAATGAGATCAGGGAGCAAAGAGATTTTCCTCTAGCTTTCTTGTAGTGTACTGGCATAATTGCTGATGTCAGTAACCCGCTGAGTGCTGTGCTGCTGACTAGAGACACAGAAATGTCTAGGTTTTTTTATGCCCTGAGGATGCCTCCACTTAAAGTGCTCAGTAGTCGGACATGTCAGGAGGGGAGTGAAGAAAGGGAAAAGATACCTCAGAGACAAATGGGAGCCTCATCTGGATCAAGCATAGCCTGAAAAATTATCAGGGTCAGTGGCCCAATGTCCTTAGCCAAAAATTCAGGACATGTGATTTGAAAAGTGATCGCGATTTCATTTATAAGAAAGTTCTCACAAAGAAAGAATATTTCATTGAATGCATTGTTTATTTAAGCACCCTTAAAGGAGTAAATACAATACAATTAAATTAAAAGAATTCTATTAACATAGGACATATAGTCATCATGAACATACAAAATGTCTCCAACAAGACTGTGGTTGATAGAGAAATAGCATGTGTGTATGATGGCCACCCCGACTTATTTCCATCTCTCTTCTCCTATCCAACACTTTCTCCTTCACTTTGCAGCCCCACCTGGTCAATTCTGCTCTTGAACAAGAGGTAGAGGTCACACTTTTTATTGTGGTAAAAAACACATAACATTAAATTTACCATCTTGATTATTTTAAAGTGTACAGTTCAGTAGTGGTAAGTATCTTCACATTGTCACGCATCAGATCTCTAGAACTTTTTAACTTTGCAACACAGAAATTATATGAGGTATAGACCACATTTTGAAATTCAATTAAATGTGTCATCTTTTTTCCCCCAACCTCTTATTTCTTTTTCTCTCTTTTATCCTCTCTCTGAATATTTTCATTATTTTTTCTCATTTCTTCTCATTTCCTTTTTCTTGTTTTTCTAGTTTCAGAGGAGATATAAAAGAAGGTGGAAACTATTGAAATAATTTCAAAGTCAGAATAGAGACTCATATCTTAGAAGTTTTAGTCATAAAAGTTAAAGCTGTAAAGTTTCCAGCTTTATCATTTCCCTTGCTAATTTCTACGATCAATCTTCTTGGGAGACTGTCTCTGTGACACCCATCACAGCCACAGAACATCTTTGCAGATGAATAAATGGAGACTCCCCCTGTCTGTTTCATATATGACTAGTTCAGATGCTTTGCTAACTGATGCTAACTCTCAATTTTTCACTGAGTCAGCTATCTCAGAACTTGAGGGAAAAGTTCCTCATTTAGAGTAAAGCCTAGAGAGCCTCCTAGTGGTCTGAAACCATCAGGCCAAATAAGTCATCTGTGCAGTCCCAGAGCCTTCATCCCAATTCCTTCCTGAGGAACCACCCAGATTGTCAAGAGCAAAAAAAATCTGTCAGGCTTATGGTGATTTTTTTTTTTTTTAGAGGAAACTGGTTTCTTCCTCCAAATTCCATGTACAAGAGATTACCATATTAAAATATTTTGTCAAATCGCATCTTCAAGGTTTAATGTGATTTCTCCAATTTATTTCAAAGTAAGTCCTTAGTAATTTATTGAGGTCTACGATAAGCTAGATCTTGTGCTAGGTCTTAAGAAATTAAAAAATTAGTAAGGCATTTTCTCTACTCACAAGACATTGCAGTTTAGTGGGAAAGACAAACGTGTATATGTGTGTGTTTTTATATATATCAAGTAACACCTCAAAAAGTACAAAATGTACCCAGAAATAAGGAGATATTTCTTACAACAAAGGATGGTTAGACAAAAATTTAAGGAAAATATGATCATTGTTGTCTGTTCCTAGAAAAGATAAAACAGAATGCAATCAAGAAGCTAAATAAGCTTGGGAGTTGAATAGAGACCCTTACTAAATGAAAATATAAGAAGAGCAAATGGACAAAGATGTAGAAAGAAATTGGAGCCTATTTTTTATTATTAATTTAAAAATATTGCAGAGCACATGGATGAATACATACTCAACATATATATATAGTTTACATTTTTATCTGACTGTAACTTTCAAGCACACAACAGTTTGCAATTTGTTTGGAATCCAATTATATGTCCTGATAATCTATTGATGTTAACATGTTTGCTTCCTAATATTCCATAGTATAGATTTATTACAGTTTCTGTAGCCATTCTCTGAGAAGCACCTTGTGTTTTAATTTTCACTATTACAAAAAGAATGCTCAGTAAATATTTTGTGCATGGTTATTTGGCAGAATAAAGTGTAGAAATAAGGCATGTGGTTACCTAGAGTACTAGTACACAAGGCAGAGAAATGAGCAGCTGCGAAGACCTTGAGACAGGAAAATAATTGATATGTTAGAGCAACAATAAGTGCAGTGAGGCTGGAGAGAAGAAGTAAGTAGGAAGGTGGTAGCTGATGTCAAATGCCAAAGATGTGGCAGGGAGCTAGATGGACTTGTATATTATAGTAAAGAATTTGGTTTTCATTTAAGTGAGATGATAAGACATTATATAGTTGTGAGCACAGAAATGAAATAATCTGAATAATGTTTTAAGGAGATTACTTATCCTGCTGCACGGAGAAAAGACAGAAGAGGAACAATGGGAAAGAAAGAAGTTCAGATAGGTTTCTTTCAATCGACCAGGCAAGAGATTACTGTGGCTTAGGTCAAGGTGGTAGCAGTAGAGGTCATGAGAACTGGTTGATTATGGGGATATTTTGAAGAAATGGCTGATAGGAATTCCTAATGGATCAAGTGGGGATGTAAGAAAAGTAATAAGAGAAGCATGATTTCAAAGTTTTTGGCTAAGGGGATTAGAAGATTTGGTAAATGGAATTGTCTTTTACCAAAATGAAGAAACGTTCATAAGAAGCGAGTGGGATGTAAGGAAGGCTTAGTGAGTATGGAGGTCAAATTCAGTAGACTATTTTCAGATATATTAAGTGGAGGATGTCAAAAAGAAGATGTCAAGTAGATTATTTGATACTCGAATCCAGAAGCCAGATGACTTATCTGGGATTCAGTTATAAAGTTGGGTATTTAAATGGGATTTAAAGCCAAGAGACTGAATAAAACCAACCCTGAATAAAGTATTTATAGAGGAAAAAGATTTCCAAGGATAAATTTCTGAGGCATGCCAATGTTTAAAGATTAGATAAATGAGGGGAAAAACAGCAAAAAAGACTGAAAAGGAACAACTGTCAATACTGAAGAAGAATGAAAAAAAGAGTAGAATTTCTAAAAACCAACAAAGAAAGTATTCCAGGAAGGAAGTGCTCTACAATGTCAAATGTCACTATGCCAAGTAAGATAAGTCAAAAATACCAGTTGTAGCAATAAATGCATGTATATATAAGTTTAAAGGGCTCAATTTTTCTATTAAGATATGGAAATGATCTGAATGATTTTCATATCCAGCCTTCTACTGCTTACTGCTTAAGAGGCACAGCTAAAAGAAATGTCAAGGGAAGTTTAAAGCGTATGATTGGGCCGTCATTGCAGGGCAGCATACTGGCAGTCAGGCAGCACCACCATGCCCACAGTGAACACTGCATTCAACTAGATGCCCAAGAGGAGGTCAGTTCTGGTGAAGGGCAAACAAAGAAGCCCACGAGGAGAACAGTAAGAATTCTGTCCCTGAAAGGTATGACATCAGCAAGATAGCAGAACAGGAATCCCTGGGCCCTCTTTTCCCCAATGGACACACCAATTCAATAGCAATAAATAAATCAATTCACTTGTGAAAAATCCAGTAACTGGTTCAGAGTCTCCAGTACCTTAAATGAACAAGCAACCAGCCACATCAAAGATGACAGGAAGGTTTGTGACATCTCCCTACCCCCAGCATGGTGAACCATAAATGAGAGGAAAGTCCCAGTTTCAGCCTCTCCCTGGGGAGGAAAAGAGTTGGACATTACATCCAACATTCTAGCTTTTCCATAGGCTGCCTGAGAGACTGGCTCCCATCACACTTGTCAAGGATCATTGTTAGGACCCAGTGTATTCCTGATGCATAGGGTCACTGAGAACAAAGAGGGAAGTTTTCATTGTTTCATTTTTTGAGACAGGATGTCACTGTGTTGTCCAGGCTGGAGTGCAATGACACCATCATGACTCACTGCAGCCTCAAACTCCTGGACTCAAGCGATCATCCCATCCCAGCCTTCTGAGTAGCTGAGACTACAGATATCTGCACACCACCCCACTGGGCTAATATTTTTATTTTTTGTGGAAAAGGAGTCTCATTATTACCCAGACTGGTCTCAAACTCTTGACCTCAAGCATTCCCACCTCAGCCTCCTAAAGTGCTGAGATTACAGGTGTGAGCCACCATGCCCAGCCACAAAACAAGTCTCAACAAATTTAAGAAAGTGAAATCATACCACGTATTTTTTCTAATGAGAATGGAATAACACTAGAAATAAATAGCAGATGCAAAACTAGAAAATTCAAAAATATATGGAAATTAAACATCATATGCTTGAGCAACAAATTGGTCAAAGAAGTCAAAAGGGACATTAGAAAATGTTTTGAGAGATAAATACAAAAACACAACATATCAAAATTTATAGAGTGAGCAAAAGCAGTACTAATAGGGAAGTTCATAGCAATAAATGCCTAAATTCAAAAAGATCTCAAACAAAAAACATAACTTCACATCTCAAAGAACTAGAAAAAAAGAAAAAATGAAGTCCAAATTTAGTAGAAAGAAGGAAATAATAAATATTAGAGCAGAAATAAATAAAACATAGAGTAGAAAATAGCATAAAATAAACAAAACTAAGTTTTGAAAACGTAAGCTAAATTGACAAACTTTTAGTTAGACTGAAAAAGAAGAGAGAAGATGCAAATAAAATAAAAATGTAAGAGAAGACATTACAATTGATGTCACAGAAATAAGAAGAATCTTAAGAGACTATTAAAAAAATTATACACCAACAAATTGGATAACCCAGAAGAAATGCATAAATTTATATAAACATACAACCTACCAAGAGTGAATCATGAAGAAACAGAAAAATCTAAACAGATTTATAACTGGTAAGGAAATTGATTAGGTAATCCAGAACCTCCTAACAAAGAAAAGCAAAGGACCTGGCAGCTTCACTAATGAGTTCTACCAACCATTTAAAGAAGAATTAACTCTAATCCTTCTTAAATTATTCCAAAAAACTGAAAGGGGAATACCTCTAAACTTATTTTATGAAGCCATTATTACCCTGATACCAAAGCCAGACAAGGACACTACAAGAAGGTGTACAGACAGACCAATATTCCTGATGAATATAGATGCAAAAATCCTCAATGAAATACTAGCAAACCAAATTCAATAGCTCACTAATAGGATCATATACAACAACCAAGTAGAAGTTATCCCTGGGATGCAAGGATGTTTTAACATATAAAAATAAATTAATGTGACACATTACATAACAAAATGAGGGATAAAAATTACATGATCATCTCAATAGATGCAGAAAAAGAATCTGACAACATTCAACATCCTTTCATGCAGGATGGTTCTCCGGGTGGTCTTGGACCAACCCAGTTCTCTCCACTTTCTTGTTTGTGGTTCTCAAGAATAACCGTAGAATGTACTGGGAATGTAACATCTTCAGACAGGAATGAAATGGCTGGAACAGGCTGGCTGTATTTCAGATACCCCCTAGAAACAGTGTCCTTCAGTACTTTTTAGCCCAGGGTGTCACATCATCCAGGGGTCTAAAACCTAGGGCATGCTAATTTCTCAGGTCCCTCAGGTGTGGTACAATTGGACCTCATGCAGATGATACCCCATCCACCCTAGGCAACTTTCCTGAGCCTTGAGGGACCTGTTTGCAATGAAACCTAAGCTTCTGTTGTCCCTTGCTTATGTGTAATTAATAAACCTGTTTCATGTTGTTGTATGCCATAAACCTTGTTGTATGCATGCGTATTCTGTCTCACTGGACTCAGACAAGTTAGTAGCCAGTGCACAGTGAAACTGCTTCACATTTCAAGATAAAAATATTCAACAAATTAGGAAATTACCCCAACATTATAAAGGCCATATCTAAAAAGCCCACGACTAACATCACACTCAATGGTGAAACACAGAAAAATCTTTTCCTCTAAGATCAGAACAAGACAAGAGTATCCACACTCACCATGTCTATTCAGCATGATACTAGAAATCCCAGGTAGAGTAGATAGATAGGTAAAAGAAATTAAAAGTATTCAAATCAGAAAAGAAGTAAAATTATTTCTGTTTGTGGATGACATAAATTCATTAAAAACCCTGAAGACTCCACCAAAAAAAAAGCCTATTAGAAATAAGAAATGAATCCAGTAAAGTTGTAGGGTATAAAATCAACACACAACAATCACTGCCACTTCTTTTTCTTTTCTTTTTTTTTGGAGATAGAGTCTCACACTGTTACCTGGGCTGGAGCGCAGTGGCGCAATCTCAGCTCACTGCACTCTCTGCTTCCCGAGTTCAAGCAATTCTCCTGTCTCAGCCTCCCGAGTAGCTGGGATTATAGGCTCCTGCCACCATGCCCAGCTAATTTTTTGTATTTTAGTAGAGACAGGGTTTCACCATGTTGGCTAGGTTGGTCTCGAACCCCTGACCTCGTGATTCGCCTGCCTTGGCCTCCCAAAGTGCTGGGATTACAGGCGCAAGCCACTGCGCCAGGTACATTAGTGCCATTTCTACACATTAACAATAAATTATCTGAAAAAAAAAACAGAAAACAATCTCATTTATAATAGCTACAAAATATTAAAATGTTTAGAAGTAAAATTAACTAATTAGGCTAAAGGCTTGTACACAGAAAACTACAAAACATCTATAAGAAAAACTAAAGAAGGCACAAATAAATGAAAGATAGTCTATGTTCATGAATTGAAAGATTTAATATTGTTAAGATGTTTATACTACCCAAAGCAATCTACAATGCTATCCTTATCAAAATCCCAAAGAAATTTTTACAGAAATAGAAAAAACTAAAATTTTAATTCTAAAATTTCTGTGGAACCACAGAAGGCCCAGAATAGCTCAAACAATCCTGAGAAAGAAAAACAAAGCTAAAAGTACACCACTTCTTGGTTTCAGAATATAGTACAAAGCTACAGTAATTAAAACATCATACTACTGTCATAAAGACAAACATATGAACCAATGGAACAGAATAGAGAGCTGAAAAATAGACCGACACATATGCACTCAGCTGATGTTTGACGAGGGCATCAAGAATACATAATGGGGAAAGAGTAGTTCTTCAACAAATTGTGCTGTGGAAACTGGATATTCACTTGCAAAAGAATGAAATTGGACTTCTAGCTAACATAATACACAAAAATCAACTCAATATTAATTAAAAATGTAAAACCTGAAACTGTAAAACTATTGGAAAAATATATGGGAAACTCTCCATGACTGTGGTCTAAACACCAACCAATTCTTGTATGTGACACCACAGCCATTGGTAACAAAACCAAAAGTAGGTAAGCAGTACTTTATAAAATTTAAAAGATTCAGCCCATCAAAGAAGATAATCAATAGGAAAAAAAGCCAATATATGGAATGAAAGAAATAGTTGCAAACCATATGTCTGATAAGGGGCTAATCTTCAAAATATATAGAGAACTCCTATAACTATCAATGTTTTGATAACTTGATTAAAACATTGGCAAAGGATTTGAGTAGATATTTCTCCAGAGAAGACATACAAATGGCCAAAGTTATATGAAAATCTGTTCAACATCATTAATCATCAGAGAATTTAGATATCACAGTGAGTTATTACATCTCACCTTTTAGGTTGGCTATTATAAAATAACAACAACAACGTTGATAAGAGTGTAGAGAAGTTGGAATTCTTGCTGCAAAATGGTGCAGCAATTATGAAAACAGTAAGGAGTTTCCCCTTAGAATTAAAAATAGTATCATATGATTCAATGATCCCACTACTGGTTATTTATCCAAAAAAGTTAAATTCAAGATTTTGAAGAAACACTTTCCTTCTCATGGTCACTGCAGCATTATTCACATTAGCCAAGATACGAGAACAGCCTAAATATCTACTGATGGATGAATGGATAAAGAAAATGTGATACATGCATAAAATGGAATATTCTTCGACCTTTAAAAAAGGAGATTCTGGGCCGGGTGCGGTGGCTCACGCCTGTAATCCCAGCACTTTGGGAGGCCGAGGTGGGCGGATCACAAGGTCAGGAGATCGAGACCATCCTGGCTAACATGGTGAAACCCCGTCTCTACTAAAAATACAAAAAAAAAAAAAAAAAAAAATTAGCCGGGCATGGTGGCGGGTGCCTGTAGTTCCAGCTACTCGGGAGACTGAGGCAGAAAGCCCAGGAGGCGGAGGTTGCAGTGAGCCGAGATCATGCCATTGCACTCCAGCCTGGGCAACAGAGTGAGACTCCAACTCAAAAAAAAAAAAAAAGGAGATTCTGCCACATGCAACAACATGAACAACATGGATGAGCCCTAAGGACATTATGCTAAGTGAAATAAGCCAGTCATAGAAGGCCTACATGATTCCACTTACATGAGATATCTAAAATAGTCAAACTAATAGAAGTGGACAGTAGAATGGTGGTTACCATTCTTGGGGCTGGGGGAAGAAGTGGGAAGATGTTGATGAAGGGGTACAAAGTTTCCATTAGATAAGATGAAGAATTACTAGAGATCTGCTACACAACATTGGGCCAATAGTTAACTGAGTTGTACACTTAAAAAATTCATTAAAATAGACATCATGTTAAGTGTTCTTGGCCTGTAAAATTTGAACATAATCAAAATAAAGGGCCATAAAATGCAAAATGGAAGGACAAATCCGTAAGAAAAACTACAAACAAAAATGAAATGAGGACGAAAGTAAAACTGGAAGAGGTGGCACACTAAGAAGTAACTAAAGAATGTCAGCAGCCAAAGAAACCATAAGCAAGAACCTGAGTCTTTGGTGCAAGAGAAGAAGCCAACTGTAAACAGCTTTGATTATAAACCCTCTTACCCTCTTTTAGCTCAATTCATAGGAATATTTTTAAACTACTTTAAAGGCATGTTTTATAATAAGAGAAGAATATGACTTCATCTCATTTTAAAAGAGGAGATTTAAGCAATTATAAATATTTTTAAGAAGCAAGATAATTCACTTCATAATTTTTGTCATCAAAAATTATAAAAAGTAGAATTAAGGAAGACAATTTCTGTCTGTGTGAACATTTTATAATACTTTGAAAGGCATTTTTAAATTCTACCATGTGATCAAACTACAAATAAAAATTTGGAGTAATAATCATGTATATAAAATATCTTGGACATGTTGGTTTTTGGATATAATTATTTCAGAGTAAATAATAGTGTGCCCTGGTCTTGGAGACACCCATTAGAATTAATATATGCTCTGATAATGTAACCGGAAATTTTTGTTGTGTAATTTTGCAAAATAAAGCTGTGTAATCTCTTAAAATGAAGTGCCTCAGAGTTTTAAAGTAGTTTTTAAAGTAGTTGAATCTAGTGTATTTGATATCTTTATATTGGTTACATTTTTATCCCACAAATTTGTAACTTGAAAATCACTGGAATAGCTGTTTTAAAAAAGATCACAACTTGATGGCTTAGTTTTTCAATATTGTATTAAGATTCATGTTTAATTTCCTGCTTTGCATAATGCTTACAAGATTAAAAATCTTGATATTATGTCTAATTTACTTTAAATATATCAATACCACACTGTGGGATATTATATATGTGCTGGAAGTTAAGCTTCAAATCTAGGTTGAGAAGCTACAGTACACTGATAGAGAATCTGTGCTGCATGGGTTGCCCTAATTGAGAATCCATCCTGCACAGCTTTTAGCTAACATTCTAATCAGATTATTACATCAGTTATTCACAAGTTAACACCTGAGGCAATACAAATCATGATGGATGCTAGAAATAATTTTTTATAAAAATGTTATTGCCTTTTATTTAGGAGCTCTGACACCTTATGATGTACTTTCTTCAGAGTGTGGAGGAGGTCCTCACTGAATAAATTCATCAGGAAACCTCCATGTGGGACAAAGCGTATCTGAATGTGGCATGACATTGACATTGGAGCAATTATTCAGGAGACAGACCCTACCAAGGGCTCAGTCTACCCTGCCCTATGTGCCTTCAAAAGGCGCACAGAAAAAAAGAGACCTTCTTGAAAGCTCCACAGGTTGAGTTCTTGAGTCACAGAAAGTCTCAGCATCTCAGGAGGTTTGTGTTCAGCTCCTCTGCAGTCTCAGGCACTGTGTCACTCACAGCACAGAAGTACTCAGCCGTGTCGCTTATATGGGCTGAGGGTTTCCTCAAATGGAAGGAAGTTTCACTCTTCTTAAATTCAGCCTCAAAACCGTTGATGCCTTTAACCAGGGTGGGTCCTGATAAATACTTCAGGAGAAGCTGCAGTCCTTGGTTAGGGTATTGCACGTACCAGAAGAGATACACTGAAACAGACGATGATGAGTAGTTGCACCTCAGCAGCACAGGGGCTTCTTCAAAGACAGGGACTTGGCTGTCAAGCTGGGTCACAGACTGGGCTCTGGTTCCTCCTGCAACATCAATGCTGTGTGAGTAAAAAATGTGTCTCAATTTAGATTCAATTACAACACAGTCACTTCTGTGGAAGGAAAAAGAATGGAATGTTACTCACCCAGGGTAAAAATCACCTCGAGCACTGGGACGAGCAGCAGGAGCATGGCTGAACAGTGGCAATGCTGCAGGACCTTGAGCAGGGTGGACAGAAACCAAGGGCGCTGAGCCTCAGGACCTAGGAGCAGTGGGGAGGTTGGACTGGACAAGTCCCTGGCTTTGAAAAGTGTCAGAAACAGAAAGAGGACTTCCCTTAAGGAGTCTGGATGTGTTCTGACCTCTTGATCTTGTCACAGCTCCCTATCTACACAGACATCAGTGAGCTACATCAGCCAGCTGCAGGAAGGAGGCTCAGTAGGTAAGGATGGTCTGTGATGAAAGCAGGTGCCTTCTTTGCACAACATCGTCCTCTGGAGGCCACAGGCGGAACCACGGATCCAAGGGAGCAAGCTATTTCCTTCTCATTTCAGACATGATATCAAAACTTCAACAGAAGGTGTTTCTTTCTTCCTGAATCTGTGATGATGTCACGTTCTGTATAGTACATGCTGTTAATCTCAAAATGCATGAGAAATTGCAGCCATAAAGCAAATCTCAATAAATTCAAAAATACCAAAATCTTGGACCACAGTGTAATAAAAACAGAAATCATTACCAAGAAGATCTCTCAAAACCACACAATTACATGGAATTTAAACAACTTGCTCCTGAATGACTTTTGGGTAAACAACAAAGTAGAGCAGAAATTAAGGAAAACAGAAAGACAAATTTCCAGAATCTTCGGTTTACAGCTAAAACTGTTAATAGGAAAGTTTATAGTGCTAAATACCTACATCAAGAAATTAGAAAGATCCCAAGCGAACATTCTAGCATCACAATTAGAGGGACTAGAAAAAGAAGAACAAACAAAGCTCAAAGCTAGCAGAAGAAAATAAATAAACAAAATCAGAAAAGAACTGAACAAAAGTGAGACTTGAAAACCCATACAAAGGATCAATAAAACCAAAAGTTGTTTTTCTGGAAGAATAAACAAGATTGATACACCACTAAGTAGGTTAATTAAGAAAATAAAAGAGAAGATTCAAATAATCACAATCAGAAATTACAAAGGAGATGTTACAATTAATCCCATAGAAATACAAAAGACCCTAAGAGAATAGTAGGAACACCACCATTCATAAGAATTAGAAAACCTGAAGAAAATTAATAAATTCCTGGAAACAAATAACCTCTAAATATTCAACCAAGAAGAAATTGAAAACCTGAACAGACTAATAATGAGTTCTGGAAATGAGTCAGTAATAATAATTTTTAAAAACCTGCCAACCAAAAACAACCCCTGGACCGGATGGATTCACAACAGAATTCAGCCAGTTGTACAAAGAAGAACTGGTATCAACCCTACTGAAGCTATTCCCAAAACATTGAGGAGGAGGGCTCCTTCCTAACTGATTCTATGAAGTCAGCATCATTCTGATACCAAAATCCAGCAGAGACACAATGAAAAAGGAAATATCAGTCAATATCCCTGACAAACTTAAATATAAAAATCCTCCACACAAATACTAGCAAACTGAATCCAGCAGTACATCAAAAAGTTAATTCAAGGTCAAGTAGGCTTCATTCCTGGGATGCAAGTTTGGTTCAACATAGACAAATCAATAAATGTGATTCACTGCAGAAACAGAATTAAAAGCAAAATCGTGTGATCATGTCAATAGATACAGAGTCAGCTTTCAATAAAGTCCAATATCGCTTTATGATAAAAATCCTCAACAAGCTAAGCATCGAAGGAATATACCACAAAATAATAAGAGCCACCTATGACAAGCAGCCAACATCATACTCAGTGGGAAAAAGCTGGAACCATCCTCCTTGGGAACTGGAACAAGAAAAGAATGCCTACTCTCAGTACTCCTATTCAGTGTAGTATTGGAAGCCTAGCCGGAACACTCAAGAAAAAGAAAAAAATAAAATGTACCCAAATAGAGAAAGAAGCAGTCAAATTATCTGTCTTTGCTGACAGTATGATTTGGTATCTAGAAAAACCCTAAAGGTTCTGCCAAAAGGCTCCTAGACTTGGTAAAAGATTTCAGTCAAGTTTCAGGATGTAAAACCAATTTGCAAAAATCAGTAGCATTTCTATACACCAATAATGTTCAAGCTGACAGTCAACTAAAGAACAAAATTACATGTGCAATAGACACAAATGAGAAAAGAAAATGGACACAAATAGACACAATGAAAAAAGAAAATATCGGTCAATATCCCTGACAAACTTAAATGTAAAAATCCTCCACAAAAATTGACTGTAATACCCAAAACCATAAAAGTCTTAGGGGAAAAATCAGATAAATACCCTTTTGCCAATGGCATTGGCAAAGAATTTATGGTTTAGTCCTGGAAAGCAATTGCAACCAAAACAACACTTGGAAAGTGTGACCTACGTACAGTTAAATAAACTATCAATATAGTAAACAGACAACCTAGGAATGGGAGAAATTATTTGCAAACTATGTATCTGACAAAAGTCTTATATCCAGAATCTATAAGTAACAGGCTGGATGCAGTGGCTCATACCTGTAATCCCCACACTTTGTGTGGCTGAAGCTGGTAGATTGCTTGAAGCCAGGGGTTCAAGACCAGCCTGGGCAACATAGCAAGAGTCTGACTTAAAAAAATAGAGAGAGAAAGAAGGAAAGAAAGGAAGAAGGAAGGAAGGAAGGAAGGAAGGAAGGAAGGAAGGAAGGAAGGAAGGAA
>NC_045439.1:124317890-124362168 GCF_002776525.5 Piliocolobus tephrosceles
GAAGGAAGGAAGGAAGGAAGGAAGGAAGGAAGGAAGGAAGGAAGGAAAAAGAAAGAAATAAAGAAAGGAAGAAAGAAAAAAGACAGGAAGGAAGGAAGGAAGGAAGGAAAGAAAGAAAGAAAGAAAGAAAGAAAAAGAAAGAAAGAAAGAAAGAAAGAAAGAAAGAGAAAGAAAGAAAGAGAAAAGCGAAAAGAGAAGAGAAGAGAAAAGAAAAGAGAAGAGGAAAGAAAAGAGGGAAGGAGGGAGGGAAGGAAGGAAGGAAGGAAAGGAAGGAAAACAAAGAATCAGCTGGGCATAGTGGCATGTGCCTGTAGTCCCAGCTACTCAGTAGGCTAAAGCAGGAGGATCCCTTGAGCCCAGGAGTTGAAGGATAGAGTGAGCTAGGGTCATGCTACTGGACTCCAGTCTAGGCAACAGAGGGAGACCCTGTCTTTCCAAAAAATAAAGAAAGAAAAGTAACTTCAACAAATCAACAAGCAAAAAGCAACCCCATTAAAATGTAGGCAAAGGATATGAACAGAGACTTCTTAAAATAAGACATGCATACAGCCAGCAAACATGAAAATATGCTCATCATCACTTAACGTCAGAGAAATGTAAATCAAAACCATAATGAGATACCATCTCACACCAATCAAAATGGCTTTTGATAAAAAGTCAAAGAATAATAGATGTTGGCTAGGCTGTGGAGAAAAGGGAACACTTACATACTGTTGGTGGAAATATAAATTAGTCCAGCCACTGTGGAGATTAGTTTTGAGATTTCTCAAAGAACTTAAAACAGAGTTAACATTCAACCCAGCAATCTCGTTACAGGGTATATACCCAAAAGCAAATAAAATTTTCTACCAAAAAGACACATTTACCCATATATTCATCACAGCATTATTCACAACAGCAAAGAAATTGAATCAAATCAGGTGCCAATCAGTGGTGGATTGGATGAAGAAAATGCGGCACATGTACACCATGGACTTCTATGCAACCATAGAAAAATGAAATCCTGTCCTTTGCAGCAACAAGTATGCAGCTAGAGGCCATTATCTGAAAGGAATTAATGCAGAAGCAGAAAACAAAATACTGCATGTTCTCACTTATAGGTGGGAGCTAAACACTAGCTACACATGAACATAAAGATAGTAACAATAGACACTGGGTACTACTAGAGTGGGGAAAGAGGGAGGGGGAAAAGGACTGAAAAACCATGAGGGGGAAAAGGACTGAAAAACTATTAGGTACTATGCTCACAACCTAAGTGAAAAGGCATTCATAGTACAAACCTCAGCATCATGCAATATGCCTTTGTTACAAACCTGCACATTTACTCCTGATTCTAAAATAAAAGTTGAAAGAAATAAAATTTAAAAATTAGAAAATAAAAATGTTTTTCTCCGCAAAAAATACACAAGAAATTGGAGTTATGTAAAAATAGAAGAGTAATTTACTTCACTGAGAAATTAGTCACAGAAGACAATATTTTAGACTTTGGAATGCCATTAAGATGCTCTATGTTATTTTTTAGAGCCACTCATCAAGGAGAGGGGAGAAGATCAGTTGCCTCAGGCTTAGCTAGGCTTCATGTGGCCCTGTGCTAGTGGATTCACATGAGCATTAGAGTGGATGAAAGAGACTTCTCGTTTATTAGGTGCTAAAGGAAAAAAAAAATGACTACAGACCCATACTTAAGATCAGCCTGGATCACGTGTCATTAGCTAATCAATCAATGCAAACTAATAGGCAATAATTTTCTTCATGAAGTAGAAAGTGTGAAAAAGACTTCTTGGTTTCAAATCAAGTTTGACGTTTGTAAGGCTAGGAGAAAAAAACTTACAGAAAAGTCCCATTTGAATTATCAACGCTCAGAATAGACTGATACATTATGCCAAATTATGGTATCTCACCTTAAAAAGAACATTAACAGAAGCCCATTTACGGAGAAATTTGAGCAGAATAATGAAGGTAATAAAATATAACATATAAATAAGTAATTCCAGGAAGAATTAAAGAGGTCAAAAGAAAAGTAAGCCTACATGAACTCAGTAAAGCTGAGAGGAGTGCAGCCAGCAGAGAAGAAATGAGAAGACCTTGTGGGAGGTATAGAAGACTCAGTATAGGTTGACAATGACACCCAACAGAGCTAAGCAAGCAGCAGTCTCCGTGGGTGGGAGATAGGGTGTATTGAACCAGAGCGGTCAACTCTATGGCCTAAGACAATGAGATTCTTGAATGATAAACTTTTCTCACCCAACTTATTTTAGCATAGAGATCACTGGATTCTAAAATTGAAAAAATCAAATAAAGAGAAAAATCTCAGGTGAAATAAGAATCTGGCCAACAAGAATTCTTTTCAAAGGTCAAAACAAACTCCCTCCTTTCTGTGTACTCTGTTTCACTCGTGCCAGCCTGAAATCAGTTCTCCCCTGCACTTCTGATCTATTCCTTGATTCTGCCTGTAGATTTTCTTTTCAAATGTAAGACAACATAATATATTACATTTGAAATATTAAACTTTACTAAGGTAGGCTATTGCTGTTATAAATAGTGCTTCAATAAACACACGTGTGCATGTGTCTTCATAGTAGAATGATTTATAATCCTTTGAGTATATACCCAGTAATGGGATCGCTAGATCAAATGGTATTTCTGGTTCTAGATCTCAAGGATCAAGGAATCACCACACTGTCCTCCACAATGGTTGAACTAATTTACACTCCCACCAACAGTATAAAAGTGTTCTTATTTCTCTACATCCTCGCTGGCATCTGTTGTTTCCTGACTTTTAAAATCGCCATTCTAACTGGCGTAAGATGGTATCTCATTGTGGTTTTGATTTGCATTTCTCTAATGACCAGTGATGATGAGCTTTTTTCATACGCTTTTGGTCGTATAAATGTCTTCTTTTGAGAAGTGTCCATATCCTTATCCCACTTTTTGATGGGGTTGTTTGTTTCTTTGTTTGTTTTTTCTTATAAATTTGTTTAAGTTCCTTGTAGATTCTGGATATTAAACCTTTGACAGATGGATAGATTGCAGAAATTTTCTCCCATTCTATAGGTTGCCTATTCATTCTGATGATAGTTTCTTTTGCTGTGCAGAAGCTCTTTAATTTTATTAGATCCCATTTGTCAATTTTGCCTTTTGTTGCAATTGCTTTTACTGTTTTAGTCATGAAGACTTTGCCAATGCCTATGTCCTGAATGGTATTGCCTAAATATTCTGCTAGAGGTTTTATGGTTTTGGGATTTACATTTTAGTCTTTAATCCATCTTGAGTTAATTTTGTATAAGGTATAAGGAAGGGTTCCAGTTTCTGTTTTCTGCATATGGCTAGCTAGTTTTCCCAGCATGATTTATTAAATAGAGAATTATTTCCCCTTTTCCTATTGCTTGCTTTTGTCAGCTTTGTCAAAAACCAGATGGTTGTAGATGTGTGGTGTTATTTCTGAGGTCTCTGTTCTGTTCTATTGGTCTATATATCTGTTTTGGTAGCAGTATCATGCTGTTTTGGTTGCTGTAGGCTTGCAGTATAGTTTGAAGTCAGGTAGCATGATGCCTCCAGCTTCGTTCTTTTTGCTTAGGATTGTCCTGGCTATATGAGCTCTTTTTTCAGTTCCGTATGAAATTTAAAGTAGTTTTTTCTAATTCAGCGAAGAAAGTCACTGGTAACTTGATAGGAACAGCACTGAATCTATAAATTACTTTGGGCACTATGGCCATTTTCATGATATTGATTCTTCGTATCCATGGAAACAAGAAATTATTTTCTTTTTTTTATTGTGCCCTCTCTTATTTCCTTGAGCAGTGGTTTGTAGTTCTCCTTGAAGAGATCCTTCACATCCCTTGTAAGTTGTATTCCTAGATATTTTATTTCCTTTGTAGCAACGGTGAATGGGAGTTCACTCATGCTTTGGCTCTCTGCTTGTCTATTGTTAGTGTATAGGAATGCTTGTGATTTTTGCACATTGATTTTGTATCCTGAGACTTTGCTGAAGTTGCTTATCAGCTTAAGGAGTTTTGGGACTGAGACTATGGGGTTTTCTAAATATACAAGTATGTCATCTGCAAACAGAGACAATTTGACTTCCTCTCTTCCTATTTGAATACTCTCTATTTCTTTCTCTTGCCTGATTGCCCTGGCCAGAACTTCCAGTACTATATTGAATAGGGATGGTAAGAGAGGGCATCCTTGTCTTGTGCCAGTTTTTGAAGGGAAAGCTTCCAGGTTTCACCCATTCGGTATGATATTGGCTATGGGTTTGGCATAAATAGCTCTTATTATTTTGAGATATGTTCCATTAATACCTAGTTTATTGAGAGTTTTTAGCGTAAGGGGATGTTGAATTTTATCAAAGGCCTTTTCTGCATCTATTGAAATAATCGTGTGGTTTTTGTCATTGGTTCTGTTTATGTGATGGATTATGTTTATTAATTTGTGTTTGTTGAACCAGCCTTGCATCCCAGGGATAAAGCCAACTTGATAGAAGTGGATAAACTTTTTGATGTGCTACTGGATTCAGTTTGCCTATATTTTGCTAAGGATTTTTGCACGGATGTTCATCAGGGATATTGGCCTGAAATTTTCTTTTTGTTGCTGTTGTTGTTGTGTCTCTGTCACGTTTTCATATCAGAATGATGCTGGCCTCATAAAATGAGTTAAGAAGTATTCCCTCTTTTTCTATTGTTTGGAATAGTTTCAGAAGGAATGGTACCAGCTTTGTACCTCTGGTAGAATTTGGCTGTGAATCCATCTCGTCCTGGGCTTTTTTGGTTGGTAGGCTATTAATTACTGGCTCAATTTCAGAACGTGTTATTGGTCTACTTCTTCCTGGTTTAGTCTTCGGAGGGTATATGCGTCCAGGAATTTATCCATTTCTTCTAGATTTTCTATTTTTGTGTGTAGAAGTGTTCATAGTACTCTCCGATGGTAGTTCGTATTTCTGTGGGCTCAGTGGTGATATCCCCTTTATAATTTTGTATTATGTCTATTTGATTCTTTTGTCTTCTTTATTAGTCTGGCTAGTGATCCATCTATTTTGTTTATCTTTACAAAGAAAACAGCTCCTGGATTCATTGATTTTTTGAAGGGTTTTTTGTGTCTCTGTCTCATTCAGTTCTGCTCTGATCTTAGTTATTTCTTGTCTTCTGCTAGCTTTTGAATTTTGTTTGCTCTTGCTTCTCTAGTTATTTTAATTGCCTTGTTAGAGTGCTGATTTTAGATCTTTCCCACTTTCTGATGTGGGCATTTACTGCTATAAATTTCCCTCTCACCCCTGTTTTAGCTGCATCCCAGAGATTCTGGTATGTTGTGTCCTTGTTCTCATCGGTTTCAAAGAACTTATTTATTTTTGCTTTAATTTTGTTATTTACCCAGTAGTCATTCAGGAGCAGGTTGTTCAATTTTCATGTAGTTGTGTGGTTTTGAGTGAGTTTCTTAATCCTGAGTGCCTATTTGATTGCACTGTGGCCTGAAAGACTGTTTGCTATGATTTCTGTTCTTTTGTATTTGCTGAGGAGTGGTTTACTTCCAATTATGTGGTTTATTTTAGAATTCATGCTATGTGGTGCTGAGAAGAATGTATATTCTGTTGATGTGGGGCAGAGAGTTCTGTAAATGTCTGTTAGGTCCACTTCGTCCAGAGCTAAGTTCAAGTCCTTAATATATTTGTTAATTTTCTGTCTCCTTGGTCTGTCTAATATTGACAGTGGGGAGTTAAAGTCTGCCACTATTATTGTATGGGAGTCTAAGTCTCTTCATAGGTCTCTAAGAACTTGCTTTATGAATCTGGGTGCTCCTGTATTGGCTGCATATATGTTTAGGATAGTTAGCTCTTCTTGTTGCATTGATCCCTTTACCATTATGTAATGCCCTTCTTCGTCTTTTTTTGTTCTTTGTTGGTTTAAAGTCTGTTTTATCAGAAACTAGGATTGCAACCCCTGCTTTTTTTTTTTAATCTTTCCATTTACTTGGTAAATATTCCTTCATCCCTTTATTTTGAGCCTATGTGTGTTTTTGCACGTGAGATGGGTCTGTTGAATACAGCACACTGATGGGTCTGGAGTATCCAATTTGCCAGTCTGTGACTCTTACTTGGGGCATTTAGTCCATTTACATTTAAGGTTAATATTGTTATGTGTGAGTTGGATCCTGTCATCATGATGCTAAGTGGTTATTTTGCACATTAGTTGATGCAGTTTCTTCATAGTGTCATTGGTCTTTATATTTTGGTGTGTTTTTGCAGTGGTTGGTACCAGTTTTTCCTTTCCATATTTAGTGCTTCCTTCAGGAGCTCTTGTAAGGCAGGCCTGGTGGTGACAAAATCCCTCAGCGTTTACTTCTATGTAAAGGATTTTATTTCTCCTTCACTTATGAAGCTTAGTTTGGCTGGATATGAAATTCTGTGTCGAAAATTCTTTTCTTTATGAATGTTGGCCCTTACTATCTTCTGGCTTGTAGGATTTCCATGGAGAGATCCACTGTTAGTCTGATGGGCTTCCCTTTGTACATAACCTGACCTTTCTGTCTCACTGCCCTTAACATTTTTCCCTTCATTTCAATCTTGGAGAATCTGACAATTATGTGTCTTGGGGTTGCTCTTCTCGAGGAGTATCTTAATGGTGTTCTCTGTATTTCTTAAATTTGAATATTGGCCTGTCTTGCTAGGTTGGGGACGTTCTCCTGAATAATATCCTAAAGTGTGTTTTCCATCTTGGTTCCATTCTCCCTGTCACATTCAGGTACACCAATCAAACATAGATTTGATCTTTTCACATAGTCCCATATATCTTGGAGACATTGTTTCTTTTCATTCTTTTTTCTCTAATCTTGTCTTCACACCTTATATCAGCAAGTTGATCTTCAATCTCTGATATTTGTTCTGCTCAAAGTCTATTATTTCTTAAATGCTGCCCACATACCAGGCAAGTCCCATGTTCACAATGAACACTGCTGGTCCCCAAGCTAGACCCCCTTTCCCAGGAAAGTGTAGCCATCCCCAGCTACTGTAAATGTTGGCTACTCTTGGCTCACAGTTGCCTCTTTCCCTAGAAAATCGACTTTAGGCAATGAGAGTAACCATTGTCCAGTAGAATATACCTCTACCCCAAGAAACACCACAACCAATGACGACTTTATTCTTACCCACAATAGGTCTGAGAAGTCTGGTCCCCTTGCCTCAGGGAGGGAGGGATCAACCCTGTGATACAGTTCAAGCTTCAGAGGTCCCCATGAGGTCAGGCTGGATCAAGACCTCTGCTGGACCATGTCCATGCTTAGCATTTCCCCCATCTCAACTTGGTTTCCCAAATAAATTATAGAAAGAGAATTCCAAATGCAGTCTCTGCTTTTAAGGAATTCATCCCAAAACAATATTTTATCTCACTGAATCTTGAAACCAATCCTGAAATACATGTATAACTTAATATAAAAAAGGCCATAAGTAACATAATTGATGTTCAAACCAGTACCACAACCTGAGTTCTTTCCAGAATACCATGATGCCAGAAAGCAAATCATAAAAATAAGACAAAAATTTAAGTTCCTTGATTTCAGCACAACTGTTTGCTCTTCCTCATTGCTTTTTAAATCTCTCTTCCATGACTGGGAAATATTTGTTCAGAGTCTTCACTTCTGCAGAGTAAGAAGTTGTAGCAAATTCTGACCTGGCTTCATCATTTTCATCAATGACTGTCAATAAAATGGACAGAAATCTTTATTCTTCATTTCCAAGCTTTTCCCACCTTCTAGGCCACATAAATAATGTCATGCCTCTCAGATCACAACTTCATTTTTACAGTAAATGTGATTCTCAAATGTTTTGCCTGTAATTCAAAGTAATATCAACTAAAAGGCCTTATTTCATCAGGCCACAAATACTTTCCCCATACTTGACATACACTGCAGGGCAAATCTGTGGTGCCTCGTAATCAGGGGATGGAGATATTCATATGATGTTTAGTGTTTCCAACTCTCCAGACAAACATTTCCTGAAGCATTCTCAATTCCACATGGTCTTTGGTATCTTATTCATGCAGGTCTTTACTCATCATAACAAAAGCCCTTGGTGTCTGGATCTCTTTTAGATACTTAGAGACCCTTCTCAAAAAAATGTTAAGTCCTTCTGTGCTGTCATGCCCTGCTGGGGAGATAAGGCACTCTGTAACTAAAGCCAGTGCTCCCTCCCATCTCCAGGCCACACTCAAGTACATAGGAATCAATGAACTGTCCCATCAGGCTCAAGCTGGGAGTTTTGAATTTGATTAAAACTTTACCCCAAAATGACAACATAGGCCCTCTCTAATCTTTAGTCTGTGCAACTAATTAGACTTTTTTAACCAGTTCTCACCATCTGACTCTAGATCTTCTAGCTATCCATCAGATGTACCCTTACATAACTCAAGAGTGATGTTGTAGTTGAGGCTGGAGATGGAGTTAGGGTTTTATAACTAAAAAAATTTATGACTTACGGGATTTTCAAAGTAGTCTGCTTATGATTTTTCTTCTTTTTGCACTTCTGCTATGCTGTTTCATTCCTACAGCAATGTCTGTCAAACGGCTTTGGAAAAGAGCATTTGTCTTAGGAACCATGAGAGCATATCTGTTATTGTATGGAAATATTTTCTTGTCCTTGATAAAAAGAATCATAAAACCAATCTCATAAATTAAAGATGTGGCATAAAAGTAGACTGGGCATAGATTAAATAAATGTACCTTTTTGTGTAGCAATAATTTAATAAAAAGAAAAAAGGGAGGAAGTAAATTTTTAGAAAAGATACATATGTTTATGGCATGATTATATTGTCTGTATAAAGTGAATATGTGCACCTTTTTGTATGTCAATAATACCTCAATTAAAATATTTTGGATTTCTTTTGTTGTTGTTTGTGTTTTGTTTTTGTTTGGTTTTTTGAGACAGGGTCTCACTGCATTGTCCAGGCTAGAGTGCAGTTCTGTGATCACAGCTCACTGCAGCCTCCACCTCTCTGACTCAAGAAATCCTCCCATCTCTTCCCTCCCAAGTTGTTGGGACTACAGGCACATGTCACCACTCTTGGCGATTTTTTTTTTTAGATAAGGTCTCCCTATGTTGCCCAGGCTAGTCTCAAACTCTTGGGCTTAAGTGATCCTCTTCCCTATGCCTCCAAAAGTGTTGGGATTACAGACATGAGCCACCAAGCCCAGCCAAAAAAAATTTAAAAACTAAAGTGGAAAGAGAACACTATAAAATATTTCAAATAGATCAGATGTTGTCTTTTATTTTCCTTTGAGGTCTCAATTATTTTCAGAATTATGAAAATATTTTCCAAATTAATCAAACCTTCAATACTATTGCTCTTGGTTTTCATTTGCATCCAGAGAGCAAACAGTAGCAGGTTTGGGTACAGACTGCAAGTGTCTAGGGAGCACTGTGCGCTCATGGCACAGAAGTAGGTGGCTGAATCACTGGGCTGTGAGTCTCTGATGAACAAGGAAATATACTTGCTGGATTTATCGACCTGTGCTGTAAACCTTCCATCTTCTTTGTTACCACTGGAGTATATGTAAATCAGCAACTGAGGGCCTTTTCTGGAATACTGTCTGTACCACATGAAGTATTGAAAAGCAGTGTTGCTGTAAGTGCAGTTGAGAGAGGCAGTGGCTCCCTCTGGAACACTGAGGGGTCCAGGATTCTGCTCCACCTCCTTCTGTTGGCTCCAAACCCCTGTGAAAAAAGACAGTGGTCAGACAGAGAAGACAGATTGGGTAGTGGACACTTAGTCCCCAGAATTTAAATCATCTTTTCATGGACCCCCCACTCTCCACAGTCTCCCTTTGTTAGAGGAAAAAACCACTCATGTTTCTACCCACAGGCCTAGAATACACAATAATTGCAAACAATATACATTATGTTCTTATAGAGATGCCCAAAACTCACAGCTTAACTGAAGCCACAGGATCACCAGTAAAACTCTCAAGGATTTCATCATTCTTTTCTGCCCTGGTTCACCGAGGATTCAAACCTTAAACACACACACACACACACACACACACACACACACACAGAGAAGAAGTAATTCAAATGTTGCTCATTTTTCTGCTGTAGGAATCATAAAAAAAATCTGTCCTACCAATTAGAGAAAAGATGTTTTTTTTAACACCTCTGCTCCATCAGTTAGCTCCTCCCTCATCTCTCCCTCTGTCTCGCTCGTATTCATGTGTGTGTGCACTTGCAAGGGCACATGCATCCCCCTCCCCTCCCCCCACCCACAGAAGCACATGAGAGCTTTCCTCAAGGTCCCTGAGAAGACACTGCCATCTTGAGGACTCACAAAAGGGATCAAAGATGTATTCCAACTACAGACCTGTGTTATATGAACTGTTGAAAGTGAAAATAAGACACTTTCGTTAAATTCAAAATATACAAGGAACTCAAACAACTCAACAGCAAAAAATAAAAAGTCAAACAAATCCATTTAAAAATGGGCAGTGGATCTAAACTAACATTTCTCAAAAGAAGACAAATGGCCAGTATTTATTTAAAACATGCTCAACATCACTAATCATCACGGAAATGCGAATCAAAACCACAATGAGATATCATCCTATCCTAGTTAGAATTGCAATTATTAAAAATACAGAAAATGATGTATGTGATGAGGATGCATAGAAAAGGGATCTCTCAAACATTTTTGGTAGGAATGTAAATTAGTACAGCCACTCTGGAAAACAGTAGGGAAATTTCTCAAAAATCTAGTAATAAAACTACCATACAATACAGCAATCCAACTACTGAGTATTTATCCAAAGGAAAGGAAATAAATGTATTGAAGGCATACCTGCCTCCCCATGTTTATTGCAGCACTATTCACAATAGTAAAGATATTAAATCAATAAAGTGTATATCTACTGGTGAACGGATGAAGAAAACGTTGTATAGTTACACGGTGGAATACTCTTCACATATAAAAATGAATGAAATCATGTCCTTTGCAGCAACATGGATGGAACTGGAAGTTATTATGTTAAATAAGCCAGGCACAGAAAGATAAATATTGCATGAATTCACTTAGAGGTGGGAGCTAAAAAAAAGAGTTGATCTCAGGAGATAGAGACTAGAATGATGGTTATCAGAGACTGGGAAGGATGTGGATGTGGTTGGGGGGAATAAAAAGAGGTTGGTTAATGGGTAGAAACAGAAGGAATACGTTCTAATGTTCAATAGCAGAGTAGAGTGACTAAAGTTAACAACAACACATTGTACTTTCAAAATAGCTAGAAGTGAGGACTTGAAATATTCTCAACACACAGAAATAATAAATGATGCTCTTAGTAACAGATATCCTAAACACCCTGACTTGATTATTGCATATTCTATGCACATAACAAAATATCACATGAACCACATAAATATGTACAAATATTACATATCAATTAAAAATAAAAAGTTTTAATAAAGCTTTTAAGCTATATTAAGAGTCAAAGTCAATGTTTGTGTGAGAGAAGCAGAGGGATATATATGTGTGTATGAGTTTCCATCAAATGGCAATTCTCATCTAAGTAAGAACACTTATATCTAACAGCCACTTTCCTGAACTAAAAAATCAGTCATAACAGATTCTATTATAGAAATCTGAGTGAGATTCTTTCAATTCAAGGAGAATTTCACACTGCATAGCTCTTCTTAATGTCAGGACACATATTCCTATACTACTCTGCTATATACAAGTTTTAAAGAAATTTCTTGTAACTCAAAATAAGTCTTCCAAGATGAAATGGCCTAAAATCTAGCTGAACAAACATGGTTACGGCCCACAGCCTAAGCAATATTTTTTTAGCAAGGTCAGGAACTGGAGGAGCTTGAACTTTGTCATTCCATTTTACACCAGTGATGCATCTGTGCCTAAACAGCACTTGCTTGGGTTGGTGCAATTGAGATGAACCTGCCTTTAGTACCTAAAAACTGTCAATAAACCCAATGTGCCTGTTCATTTGTCCTGTCCCTCTTACTGCCTTTCTTGTATAAAGCTGGTATCTAGGAATCGATCTCTAAAAGTTATAGGTTTTGCTCAGGATATAGGTTTTGCTCATCCTGACATAACCAACAAACCAAATCTATCAGGGAGTTATCTATGCAAGAAATTCAACCGAGTCTATAAATAAACAAGGACAGACAACTACTGTTCTCTTCTGTTCCACAATGTGCTTTGTGTCCTTTAAGAGGCCAACAATGAAATAGGCTCTTTTCCACTCACGAGCCACGTAATCGGTATTCACCAAAGATGGCTGAGGCTAACCTTTCCCATTCCCACCAACAACTGCCTAGGAAATAGAATGAGGGAGAAGATGCTAATATTGAAATTTGTTTCTCCAAGGGTACATTGCATTTGACAGAAACTGTGACCATTTCTCGGTAAATACAAAAACCAGAGGAAAAGTGACAAGCTGGCAGCCACTAGTCTTGGATAATGTACTAAAACAAATATCACGTCTGAAGCAAAGTCTGTAAGAAGCACCCTTCTTTGTAAGATTTGTAACAAAACATGATACAAACGGGTCAACAGATCTAATGCTGTGGTGGACCCAAGAGCCATATCAGTGCTAGCAAAATGACAAACTTTATACAGCATCAAACCTGTCCTAAGGACCCTTGTTTGCCTAATTATGTCTAAGAATATATAAAACTCTTTCATATTCCTGAAGGACAGTGTTATGATAATCAACAAATAAGAAAAACCACTGAACTCTCCCCCATTGGTTTTACACCACCTTCACCTTCCACAATAGTAAATTTTCTAGATATGTCTTGTGAACCTCAGAGTATTGCAAAACAAGACTTCATTTAAAAGCAATTTATCTTAAAATAAATGCTTCTGAAATGGTACTAATTTTGCATCTATTTTTAAACATTTTAGCTTATATTTTAGGTACAAGGGGTACATGTGCAGATTTGTTACATGTGTATATTACACTCAGATGGTGAGCATAGTACTCGATAGGTACTATTTAATACACCTCCCAGTCCCTGCTCCCTTTGGTAATCCACAGTTGTTGCCATGTTTACGTAGGTTCTGTGCTTGACTCCCACTTATCAGTAAGAACATGTGATATTTGGTTTAACATTTCTGCATTAATTCACTTAGGATAATGGCCTCCAGATCCATTCATGTTGCTGCAAAGGACATTATTTCATTCCTTTTTATGGCAACATAGTATTCCATGGTATATATGTACCACATTTTCTTTATCCAGTCCACCATCGATGGGCACAGAATTTTATTTCACATGTTTGCTATTGTGCATAGCATGGCAATAATAATAAGAAGCCATGTGTCTTTTTGGTACAACAGTCTATTTTCCTTTGCATATATATCCAACAATGGGATTGCTGGGTAAAATGATAGCTCCATTTTATGTTCTTTGGGATATTTGCAAACTGCTATCCACAGGGACTGAACTAATTTACATTCCCATCAACAGCATATAAGTGTTCCCTTTTCTCTGCAGCCTCATCAGTATCTGTTGTTTTATAATTTTTTAATAATAGCCATTCTGACTGATGTGAGATGATATCTCCTTGTGGTTTTGATGGATATTTCTCTGATGATTAGTGATGATGAGCACATAGCAAGAGAAATTCTTAGACGCTGGCCAGTGGGGAGAAGTGAGGGTCTAATGCTCTCTTTGTATGCTAAAAGAAGTATAGAAAAACAACCATATTGTCTTCTGAGACCAAGCAGCAACTCTCTGACCTGCTATTGGTTTGTTATCTCCTTCCACATTCCATGAACACAGGAAAACTCCTGTGAATATGGCTCCCGGACTATTCTGTTATATCAGTGGCAAATTTCCAATATAGATTCCCCATCTTCATAAGTATACAAACACAAGAATCAACACAACCTTGTCTCAAACTGACAGATACAAATGTATATGCTTCCCCTGATATCTTGACAGTTGGGTTATGTCATGAATGGCTACAGAGGTTGCAAATATTGCAAATACTCACTGACACTGCTCATGTAGTTTAACCAAAGTGATGCCATGCTTATCCAAATCAAGTTTAATAATAAAGCCCAAATTTGATTAACCTGTGCATTTAGGGTTATGCCTGGGGAAAGGGGGCATATAACATCTCTGTATTGGGAATGGTAGGGTTTTTTTCTTTGTGGTAATTCAAACAGAGATCAAAATTTCAGTCTAAACTTTCATGTATGAGTTATAACAGATAAAATACTACATGCTAGCTGTCTGTACTTTGGAACTTACTCACATCTGGCTGGATCAAGCATAATTAAGGTTAATACTGCAGGTTGGTCTCATTCTGCCTCTTAGAGTTTTGCTGATAGTAGCCTTAATTAAATGCTATTTGAGACAAATGTAATGCGTTTCGTCATGACATTTCTCAGTTACATAAATCAGAATGACTGACAAAGTGGCATACTCAAAAAATAAATTTCTAGCAACTAACCCAGTGTAGGACCATGGAGTGGATATTATTGAAGGACAGTCCACCATGAGTCTCTTGTACTCTTACATGACCTGATGAGTGTGCCAACAGTGTAACAACATGAGCATTCTACCTGGGTCACTTCTCAGGGTTATGCCAGCAAGCAACCTTGGGAGATGAGGTAATGTCTCCCTCTGAGACAAAAAGCAAGCTGGCTAAGTGCTTGTTATAAAAGCAATGAACTTCCTAAGCTCAGAGTTCCTCAGCTGTGACACAATACCACTTCATGCATAGCATCCCTTACTACACATTATATCATCTTCTGAGGACTTAAAGGAAGGAGAAACTGATGGAAATTCATCAGTGTTCATGCTGTTTGTTGTACCATAAATAATAAAAATCCTTTGTCTCTTACTAAGGAGCCCTGTGTTTTTATTGACAGACTCAATGAAATAAGCTTACTAGCTTGTAAGAAGGGACAAAATTTTTGTATTTTTTTGCAGGGACAGGGTTTTGCCATGTTACCCGGGCTAGTCTCAAACTACTGGGCTCAAGCAATTTGCCCACCTTGTCCTGCCAAAGCATTGGAATTACAGGCATCAGCCACCACACTGGCACAATTGTACAATCAGGTCTACATAACGACCAGCTAACAACACGGAGACAGGATCAAATCCATACATATCAATATTAAACTTAAACATGAACAGAGTAGATGCCTCACTTAAAAGGCAGTGGGTGGCAATTTGGATAAAGAGGCAAGACAACCATATGCTGTCTTCAAAAGACCCATTTCACAAGCAGTGACACACATAGGCTCAAAGTAAAGAGACAGTGAAAGATCTGCAAAGTAAATAGAAAACCAAAAAGAGCAGGGGTTGCTTTTTCTAATTTCAGTTAGAACAGACTTTCTAAAAACAATAATGAAAAAGCACAAAGAAGGGTATTAAATAATGAATAATGATAAGTGTTCAATTTAACAAGAAGACCTAACTATCCTAAATAAGTATGCACCCAACACTGGAGCACCTAGATTCATAAAGCAAATTCTTAGAGACCTATGAAGAGACCTAGATAACCATGCAATAATACTGATAGACTTCAACTCCCCACTGACAGTATTTGACAGATTATTGAAGTACAAACATAAGAAAGATATTTGGGATGTAAACTCGACACATGACAAAATGAACCTAACAGACATCTACAGGATACTCCACCCAACAACCTCAGAATACACACTCTTCTTACCTTCACATGCTTGACTATAAAATCAACCACATGCTTGACTATAAAGCAATTCTCAAAAAATTCAAAAAAACTCCAAATTATACCAACCACACTCTTGGACTATAGTGCAATAAAAATAGAAATCAATAACAAGAAGATCTCTCAAGACCATACAATCATATGGAAATTAAACAACCTGCCCCTGAATGACTTTTGAGTAAACAATGAAACTAAGGAAAAAACAAGAGATTCATTGGAACTAATGAAAACAAAGATACAATATATCAGAATCACTGAGACACAGCTAAAACAGTGTTGAAAAGAAAGCTCATAGTGCTCAACATCCACATCAAAAAGTTAGAAAGATCCCAAATTACCAACCTAACATCATACCTAGAGTAACTAAAAAAACCCAAGAGCAAACCCACCCCAAAGCTAGCAGAAGAAGAGAAATAACAAAACTCAGAGCTGAGCTGAATGAAATGGAGATGAAAAAACCATACAAAAGATGAATAAAACGAAATGGCTTTTATTGAGAGAATAAAAATTATTGATAGACTGCTAGCTAGACTAATAAAGAAAAAAAACAGAGAAGAGCCAAATAAATACAATCAGAAATGACAGTGGCAGTACAAGAAACCCTCAGAGACTATTATGAACACCTCTGTGCAG
Organism: Piliocolobus tephrosceles; assembly: GCF_002776525.5. Classification (NCBI taxonomy): domain Eukaryota; kingdom Metazoa; phylum Chordata; class Mammalia; order Primates; family Cercopithecidae; genus Piliocolobus; species Piliocolobus tephrosceles. The sequence goes on from NC_045439.1 coordinate 124,334,215, forward strand.
ACAAACCAGAAAACCTAGAAGAAACGGATAAATTCCTGGAAAAATACAACCTCCCGAGATTGAATCAGGAAGAAATAAAATTTCTGAACTGACCAATAAGGAGTTCTGAAATTGAATTAGTAATAAAAACCTACAACAAGAAAAAGCCCTGGACTGGAAAGATTCATAGCCAAAATCTACCAGACATATAAAGAAGAGCTGGTACTTTTTGAGACTATTCCAGAATATTGAGGAATAGGAGCTCCTCCCTACCTCATTCTATGAGACCAGCATTATTCTGATACCAAAGCCTAGAAGAAACACAACCAAAAAAGAAAACTTCAGGCCAATATCCTTGATGAATATACATGCAAAAATCCTAAACAAAATACTACCAAACCAAATCCCGCAGCTAATCCAGCAGAATCAAGTAGTCTTTATTTCTGAAATGCATGGTTGCATATACAAATCAATAAATGTGATTCATCACATAAACAGAACTAAAAAAACTACATACCTCAATAGACATAAAATACTTAATCATTTTATTTGATTTATGAAAATCATTTAATGAAATTCAAAATCTCTTCAGGTTAAAACTCCTCAACAAAGTAGGCATTGAGGAAACATACCTCAAAATAATAAGAGCCATCTGTGACAAATCCACAGCCAATATAATAGTGAACAAGCAAAAGCTGGAAGCATTCCCTTTGAGAACCAAAACATGACAAAGATGCTCACTCTCACCACTCCTATTCAACATAGTACTGGATGTCCTAGCCAGAACATTCAGTCAAGAGAAAGAAATAAATGACATCCAAATAGGAAGTGAGGAAGTCAAACTCTCTTTCCTCACAGACTATATGACATTTTACCTAGAAAACCCCATGGCCTCTGCTAAAAGTTTCCTAGATTTAATAAACAACTTCACCAAAGTTTTAGGATATAAAATCAATGTACAAGAATAAGTAGCATTTCTATAAACTGAAAACATCCAAGCTGAGAGCAAAATTAAGAACACAATCCCATTCACTATAGCCACACAAAAAATGTTATCTAGGAATGCAGCTAACCAGGGAGGTGAAAGATACCTAAAATAAGATTTACAAAACACAGCTGAAAGAAATCATAAACCACACAAACAAATAAAAACACATTTTAGGCTCATAGATTGAAAGAATCAATGTGATCAAAATGTCCACACTGCCCAAAGCAATCTACAGATTAAACACTACTCCTATCAAATTATCAGTGTCATTTTTCACAGAATTAGTAGAAACCATTCTAAAATTCATATGGAACCAAAAAAAGAGCCTGAATAGCCAAAGCAATACTTAGCAAAAGAAAGAACAAAACTGGAGACATCATATTATCTAACTTTAAATTGTAGTACAAGGGTAAGTAACCAAAACTTAGCCTTAGTAATAATAGAAAACTGGACACATAAACAAATGGAACAGAATAGAGAACCAATAAATAAAGCTACACACCTATGATCACCTGATCTTCGACACAGCCAACAAAAACGACCAATGGGGAAAGGATTCCCTATTCAATAAATGGTACTGGAGTAACTGTCTAGCCATGTGCAGAAGATTGAAACTGGATCTCTTTGTTTTACCATATACAAAAATAAACTCACGATGGACTAAAGATTTAAATGTAAAACTTAAAACTAAAAAAAAACCCTAGAAGAAAACTTATGAAATTCTATTCTGGACATAGGCCTGGCAAAGATTTCATGACCAAGACTCCAAAAGCAATTGCAAAAAAAAAAAAAAAAAAAAAATTGACAAATGGGACCTAATTATGCTGTGGGATAATTAAGGAATCAGAGAGACCAAGAGGTTGAGGAGGAATTATCAAATTATTTAGATGCAACAACCAAGTTGGATTAACATCCAAAGGGCTGAGCCCTGAACAAAGAGTCGAGCTACCTTTTAAGCATTTCATGGGGTCGGGGGAGATCTGTGCAGGGAGAAGCGTATTACAGAAGTGAAAAACAAAGACAGTTATTCAATTAAGACATGCATATTTCGTACTTTTCAAGGAACAACATGTTTTACGACTTGAGATTATCTGTCTAGTGACCCTGCAGCTGTACAGCTAGAGAAACAGAGTTTTCACAATGCCTGGGAAAGGGAGAGATAAGGCTCACTAGCCACAGAGAGAAAAACAGGCAGTTAATTTTAAAGGACTCCAGCCCTTTCTCTTCCTCAGAGGGAATTGGGTTTTCTTACATATAACTGAGTTTTTGCTTACACAGTGTTTAATTTCTTTTAATTCCTGTTCCAATTACACTAAAGAACTTTACACAGCAAAGGAAACCATCAATAGAGTAAACAGGCAACCTACAGAATGTGAGAAAATGTTTGCAAACTATGTATCAGACAAAGGTATAATATCCAGAATCTATAAGAAACTTAAGCAAATTAACAAGCAAAAAACAAACAACATGGACAGACAAAATGGAAAAACAACACGAACAGATACTTCTCAAAGAAGACATCAATGCAACCACCACACATATAAAAAATGTTCAAAATCATTAATCATTAGAGAAATGCAAATCAAAACCACAATGAGATACCATCTTATACCTATCAAAAAGGCTACTACTAAAAAGTAAAAAACTAACAGATGCTGGCAAAGTTGGGGAGAAAAGGGAATGCTTTTACACCACTGGTGGCAATGTAACTTAGTTCAGCCACTGTGGAAAGCCATTTGGAGATTTATCAAATAACATAAAACAAATACTATCAGACCCATCAGTCCTATTACTGGGCATTTACTCAAAGAAATGGAAATCACTCTACAGTAAAGACACTCGCACACACATGTTCATTGCAGCACTATTCACAATAACAAAGCTATGGAAACAATCTAGATGCATAACAATGGTGTACTGGAAAAAGAAAATGTGGTACATATATACCATGGAATACTATGCAGTCATAAAAATGGATGAAATCATGTCCTATGCACCAACATTGATACAGTTAAAGGCCATTATCCTAAGCAAATTAATACAGGACAGAAAATCAAACACTACATGTTCTCACTCATAAGTGGGAGCTAAAAGTTGATTATACATGAAGACAAAGAAGAAAACAACAGACACTGGGGCCTACTTGAAGGTGGAGAGTAGGAAGAGGGTGAAGATCCAAACACTATGTACCAAGTACTATGCTCATTACCTGGGTGACGGAATAATCTTTACACCAAGTCCCTGTGACATGCTATTTACCCATATAACAAACCTGTACATGTACCCTCAGAACCTAAAATAAAAGTTGGAAAAAAAAGAAAAACAAACAAAAAGAATCAAGCCATGAACTAAACCAACAATACCCCTGACATCATAAAGATTGTATTCTAGTAGAAATTGTGGGCAATGAACATACTGACAAATAAACCAAGAATGTAACTGCATGTTGTGATAATTAACATAAGAGAAATAACTAGAGTGTTCTCATAGAGTTAGAGGGAGGATTAGGGATGGCTACATTAGTCAGGAAGGGCAGCGAAGGTCAGTAGGTTTTTTTCTACAGTAGTAACATTTGAGCTGAGACCTGAAGGATGACTCTTGTTGAGTCAGGTTCAACAAGATTTAGGGGAAGAACATTTCAAATGGATGAAAGAGAGCCTACGTGTGGGAAAGGACATGGCAAGTCCAGAAAATTAAGAGAATCAGAAGTTTTGCTGCACAGAGAGCCAGGAAAAGGGACAAGGGAGGTTCGAATTATATAGATCCTTTTCTATCACAGCCTGAAAGCCACCACATATTCCAGGAGCAATAGAAAGCCACTGAAGCATGTTTGACAGATGGAGAATGCTCTTTATTTATACTTTAAAAAAAATCATTCTGACAACTCATCAGATGGGTGCTTCTTAAATTTTGATGTAATAGAATTGCCTGGAAATTTTTTTTTTTTTTTTTGAGACGGAGTCTCGCTCTGTCTGCCCAGGCTGGAGCACAGTGGCCAGATCTCAGCTCATTGCAAGCTCCAACTCCCGGGTTTACGTCATTCTCCTGCCTCAGCCTCCCGAGTTGCTGGGACTACAGGCACCCGCCACCTCGCCTGGCTAGTTTTTTGTATTTTTTAGTAGAGACGGGGTTTCACCGTGTTAGCCAGGATGGTCTCGATCTCCTGATCTCGTGATTCGCCCGTCTCGGCCTCCCAAAGTGCTGGGATTACAGGCTTGAGCCACCGCACCTGGCCTTGCCTGGAAATCTTGATAAAATTTAGATTCAAATTCAATCAGCCTAGGGTGGAGCCTAAGAATCAGCACAAGTTCAGACAATGCGGGTTCACACTTCGATGCTGGTTCACACTTCGAGAGCAAGATCATAGAGAATTGATTGCCTTGAGAAAAGAGAGACCAGTTAGTAGGTAGCTTGGTTCAGAACAGTATTTTTCACACTTTCGAAAAATGCATGTTACTGTATAAAAGGATACTTATTCTGTGTGATGGAATCTGATGTTTTCTCATCTCATTTTATTTATTTATTTTAACAATAAAAGGTATAAAATCACAAATTAAAAGAAAAGAATAACAAAAAACTGAATATTTTACTTAATAAAATGGAAGCTAATTATATTGGAAAATTAGCATCATCATGTGCTACTGCTGAAATTACAGTTCGGTGAGAAATAGCTTCATGGAAATTAGGGATTCAGTATCATGTATTTTTCTTTATTCAAGCAACTCCCACTTCCATTAAAGCTACAACTGTAATGATGTTAATAAAAACATTGTCTATAATACTGTATAAGTGGAAACAATACCAAAAAAAAAGATTTTTTATAAAAGCATATTTATATAATGGAAACTAGGCAATAATTTAAAATTATTCCAAAATACATACTTCTTGAGTTGAAAGTACCTAAATATAAAGTTGAAAGAAAAGTGTGCTAATAAATACTTGATGTATTATAAACCACATTTATACAAAAATATAGCCTTATATGTGCACCAAACATTTTTTTACATGTAAATAGCTATCATTTCTAGGTTATGAAATTATAGGAGTGTTCTATCTTTTCTGGGTGTTTATAGCTCCTAATTTATTCTAATGAACATATAATTAAGTAATAAAAGTATAATTTAGTTTAAAATTACACCATACCACTCCTTTTTTCAAACACTGAAACCTGCTTTACATCCTTCATGGAAAAAGCAAGTGGCAAGGGGCCAGAATGTCTGTGTTCCACTCCTAGCTTCCATTTTGCTGTAATTCATGCTTTGAGTAAGTAATGCTGTCCCTGTTGATTCTACCTTTTCCATCTATTAAATGAGGATCAGCATTTTCTAAATTGTGGCTAACATAGGAGGTCATGTTAGGCAGTACACAGATGATCTTTTTAATTGTCATACATGTAATGTTATTTTAATTTGTATCAAGAACAAATATAGCCTGCACATCAGATGTATAGTTTATATCAAACATGGTTTCACTGATAGTATCCATTAAAATAAGAACAATGTTTTACAGAGTTTTGAAGCCTACTCAACATAAAAGTTAATTTAATATTAAGTTAAGTAAATAATAGTATAGATGATACAAATACAAGAAACATCATGAATTTACAAGCAAATGGGTAAAATACTGTTGGTGAGAGTACAGCATGGAGAAAACTTGCCTCTTGGCCTCAGAGCCTGTGCCATAGAGGTCTGCCACTTTAGAGTAAAGGACAGAGCAGTGGAAGGGATCTGTGGGCAAACAGGCCCAGAACCAGCACAGCACAATCTACATTGAAGAATGAAATTTCAATAATAACAAAATGAAATATAATTTAATATAAATTCAGCTTCATCAAATAAGAAAGATTCTGCATTATCCTTCACTTCTGTTTGGAGACAGAGGTTATAAGAAGTTCCCTCTACATATAAAAATGATACCTTCACTCCCACCTGCAAGGCAAGACCTGTGTCCAGGGTTCCAGCTGCAGGTTGTGGTACAGGCTGCAGGTGCTTGGGGACCCTGTGCTGCAAAGCACAGAAGTAGGTGCCTGAATCTCCATCATGAGAGACCAGCATATTCAAAACACTATAAAACTTCTCTTTTCCAAGCGCTTCTTTAAAATGTTTGTCTCCCTGCTCCATATGGCTTCATTGAATTAAGGTCAAAGACACAAGTCCTTTTCCAGACCCTGCCAGAACCAGTAGAAGTTAGAGAACATTCTCTCCTCATAAATACAATTAAGAATGGTGTGCATTCCCTCCTGGATACTCAGGAATGAAGGACTCTGCTCCAAAATATGGAGGCTGTTCACCCCTATTTAAACAGAGAAGCACAGACAGAGGGCATTCATTCATGGCTAACTACTTTTGGAAGATATACTCTCTTTTCAAGTCCCCATAGGTGAGCATAGAGGCCCTGACCACCCTTCTGTAATTTCCAGACTTTTAAAGAAGATACTACAAATTGCTCTTTTCAATGATATTTCCAGAGCCCCAAAATTCACAGCACAGATGCCAAGAGAAAATCAAGAACAAAACTCCCAAGGGCGTCTCCACTTTACCCATGAGACTTACTGTGGGCTCTGGTTGGGGTCTGGGAGCCCTCAAACACTACCAAGCCAATACCTTGTTTCTCTGAGTGAATATTCATAGTTCTGTTATTACAGGAAGCTGAGAGTACCCCCAGCCAACCAGAAACAAGATCCATTCCCCCATGCACAGATCACACAGCTCCTCCTGATCTCTGAAGAGGTAACATGGAAAAGGACCTTGGTAGGACCAGGTGCTGATGTGTTGGAGAGCGACACTTGTTTATCTGCTCGATTGTTGTCCTTCCTTTTTTTCTTCTGTGATACTTCCTGAGCATCTGCCATGTATGTATACAAGTTATAAATTGAATACCCAAAAAGCATTCCTCCCCAAGGAAAGCCTAGAAAGGTTATTTTCTCTCCTTTCCAATGCCGAAAGCTGTTAAATGATCCCCGAAATACAGATCTAATTGTTGGCACCGTAGCTCAATGTAATAGTATTATATCTGAGACCCGCTCCATAAGGCTCATGAGAATTCATCTTAGAATTTACACTAAGTTACATCAGGGGCAAAAATGTTTCTTCTGTGCATAAAACCTGTGAACTAAAGAAACCAAACAAGAAAGCCATTACAGTCAGTTCAAATAATTGGATGGAATAAGGTCAATGTGAAATAAAGGGTGACTCAGCCTTAACCATAGTAAAATAACATAATCAATAGCAGGAGAGTGGAAAGCTAAACCTTAATCTATACTTAAATTTTCTAGTTATTTTATCTTATGTTCTGTTTTATCCACATTTCATCTGCATTCCAGAATAACTATCATCAGTTGAAAAATTATTTTTGGTTAAATTCAATCATGTAGTTAAATTCATTTAATTTAAATCAATCTTTACAGTGGTGTGGTAAGTTGTATGTTATTAAAATTGATGATGTGTAGATGCTCTAAATTAAGTAATGTGTCCATGGCCACATAATTTAGTAAGTGACAGATACAGCAGTTAAATACCTAGAACTTGGCCAGGTGTGGTAGTGTGGGCTTATAGTCCCAGCTACTGGGTTGGCTGAGACAGGTGGATCACTTGAGCCCAGGAGTTTGTGACCAGCCTGGGCAACATAGTGATACCTGTTTCCTAAAACAAAACAAAACAAAAAAACTTTACCTTTTCATCATCACATAAAACAGGCCAATTGTTATAGGAAGCAAGAGAAAGATCTATGTTAAAACAAAAACTTCATAGGATATTTCTCTAAGAGAAAGTTGAGCACTGTAGACAAAGCCAGATGCAAGCCCCATGAGCGAAGCTCTTTTGGTCTCTGAACTTGTCTATTTTGTTTATTATTCCATTCATCAAACCTACAAAAACACCGGTTGCTTATTTAAGAAATAATTGTATAATCAACAAATTTAATGTGTGTCTGCCTTTTAAAGCTTAATTAAATTTTCTATTTCCCCATGATGTCTCCCCTTGTCTTTTCTGTATCACAGTGATCTCCTCCTGAAAATACCTTTACAACTTAATTGTCTACACACTTATAATTTTAACTATTGATTAAGTTTTTATGTATTTTTTCTTGTTCCTCACTTAATTTATAAGCTTTTTTCTGATAAGTTCATTCCAGGTAAAAGCAATATTTTATACCGCTATCAGTAGACGAATGTCCTGATACAGCACATTGTACATATAAGGGCTTCATTATTATTTTAGGTCAACATGTATTCTTCTTTTCTTGCTTATTTACTAAATGATTAACCACCGAAATGGTAAGTTTTCTCTCCCTGAACGCAAGTGACTTCTTAGTTTCTCAGTATTATAGAAGATTTTATAGTAACTTTTATAATCAGCTAACAATTACTGAGCACTTATCATGGACCAGAATTTCAAATACATATATTCATTTAATCCCTGCTGCAAATGGTAGTTCAAAAGTTAAGCAACTTAGCCAAGGTTACACAGTTGTAAGCATCCAAGATCAGATTCAAACCCAGGCAAATGGGCTCCTAAATTCTCTTAACTGCTCACTTCACTACCTCTCCTTTTTGTTCCCTAATCAACAAATCACATGGTAAACGGTGACATTCACAATGTGTGAATTGAAATGCTTCACTTGTTTACCAGTTTCTGAAAAGATGAACTATTTCTCATGGATTCAGCTGAGAAGGACTCAGTCCCATGACATTATCTGATTCAAAGACATGAAAGTGACTGAGCTGAGAGAGAACACAGGCAGGCCACACTTTGTCCTTGTTAACCTCTTTTAAAAAGGAGAGGATGAAATGTGGAGGGGAGAATACGAAAAAGCTACTGCTAAAAATTTTATTCAACTTTTATCATTTGATGCTGTGACTTCTACTCTCATATGAAACATAAATTATTCACTTATATGCTAGAACAAATACCATCTGTTTTTATCATAATAGTTTTCTTCTGTGACTAATTGCTAGAAAATTGAAGGATTTTTTGCGGTAATTGAGAAATGTTCTAATAATTTATATGAGTTTAGAGCAGAAGTGTTATGCCTAGATGGAAAAAGAAATGCTTTGGTAAAGGCTAAATTTTCAAGACTTTAATATAACTAAGGGAAAACTAAGACAGAGTATCTTTTTCTGCACACTTACAAGAGAATAATAAAATTTTATCTGTTTCATTTACCTTTTATTTTCATGTACTATTTTTACAATGTTTTGCTGAGTTCAGAGAGAGCAACCATCAGGCTCTCAGAGCCTTTACTTGCCCCCTCATTGGAATCCAATAAACATAAAAAATTCAGAGTTCTCAGTGACCCCTTTTCATCAAGCAGTAGCAGAATTCTTGTCACAGATGCAGGCGAGAGATCATGGTCTACATAAGCTCACTTCTTCCCTGCAAAAGCAGGAATGAAATCCCTGGTCTCCAGCATTAGTTGCATATTCCTTACAATGACAGGCACCGAGTTTGGATTACTGATAGAGAACCTTCTTACACCTGCTGTCATGTTCTCATAAGCTGATAAATGTAAGAATAACCAGTGTTTCTAAGAAGGAAGCTAATTAGGTTTTCAGATTTGCAAGTGGGTTCTCCGGTTATGGAACAGTCTCCACTAGTGTGCAAAAGGACGAACAGGAATTGCACTTTTAGCTAAATATCTCATAAAAGCACTTTCTTATTTTTCTATAGTTGAACTGAGACTTACTCGAGGTTTATTTTTATTTATATATTTATATTTTGAATGAATTCATATTTATACAAGTCTGCCGTAGAAGAAACCTGAACTTTTAATTTATCTTTAAAGAACTTTTAACATTTCTTGCAAGGCAGGGCTACTTGGCAACACATATCCCCAATTTTGTCTGAAAATGTCTTTATTTCTCTTGCACTTTTGAGAGATAATTTCTCTGGGTACAGAATTCTAGGTTGGTGGGTTTTTTCTGTTAACACTTTAAATATTTTACTATACTCTCTCCTCCTTGCATGATTTCTGAAGAGAAGTTGGATGTAATTCTTATGTTTTTTCCTGTACAGGTAAGGCATTTCCCCCACTCCACCCCTTGCCAGCTTCTTTCAAGATATTTTCTCTATCTATGATTTTCTAGTTTGAAAATGATATACTTAGGGTTTGGGGGAGTTTTGGCATTTATGCTACCAAGTGTTCTCTGTGCTTCTTAGATCTGTGGTTTGGTATCTGGCATTATTTTGGGAGCAATTCTCCATCATTATTTTAAATATTTTTTCTGTTAATTTCTCTTCTCCGTGTGACATTCCCATTACATGTATAGTACACTTTTACAGTTGTTCCACAGTTTTTGAATATTTTTAGATATTCTTTTCTGGGTTTTTTAGTCTTTGTTTTCTCTGCTTTTTCAGTTTTGGATGTTTCTACTGATATATATTTAAGTTAAGAAATTCTTTCCTCAGCTACGTCCAGTCTACTAACAAGTCAGCCAACGACATTCTTCATTTCTGTTGCAGTATTTTGATCTCTAGCATTTTTTTCTTGGTTTTTTCTTACGATGTCTGTCTCTCTGTTACATTGCCCATCTGTTCTGGCATGCTCTCTACTTGATCATTAGAGCTGTTGGCATATTTGTTTCAAATTCCTGGGTCTGATCATTCCAACAACCCTGATGTATTTTTCTGATGATTTTTCTGTCTCTTCAAATTGTATTTTCCCTTTTAATATGCCCTGTAATTTTTTTCTTGACAGTCAGACATGACATACTTGGTAAAAGGAACTGCTGTAAATAGGCTGTTAGTGCTATGGTGGTAAGGTGTGAGGGGAGAGGAAGTGTTCTATAGGCCCACAATTTGTTCTCAGTCTTTTAGTGAGCCTGTGTCTATGGGCTATAAACTTCTCAACTTTTCAAGTCTCTAGAAAAATCATGATTTTATCAATAAATGAGTAAAAATCATTTAACAAATTTCAGCACCCATTCATGATAAAAACTTTTGGTGAACTAGAAATAGAGTGGAATTATTTCAACTTCATAAATAATATGTTCAAAAATCTACAGCTAACATCATAATGATGAAAAACTGATGCTTTCATACTAACATCAGGAACAAGGCAAAAATGGGCCTCTCTCCACTCCTTTTCAGCATCATACTGCAAGTCCTAGCTAATGCAATAAGACAAGTAAAAAAAGAAAAAAAAAGGTTTACAGATTGGGGAGAAAGAAGCATAACTTTGTTCCCAGATGACATGTTCATGAGTAGGAAGACTCAATATCGTCAAAATGTTCATTCCTCACAATTTAATCTGTAGGTTCAATACAATCTCAATTAAAATCCCAGCAATTTTTTGTGAATATTGATAAACTCATTCTAAAGGTTATATGGAGCAGCAAAGGACCCAGAATTATGAAAAAAAAAAGGTCTTATAGGAGAATAAAGTCAGATGAATGACAATACCTGATTTTAAGACTTACTGTAAAGCTACAATAATCAAGACACCGTGACACTGGCAAAAGAATAAACAAATAAATAGATCAATGGAACAAAATAGAGAACCCAGAAATAGACCCACATAAAAGTAGTCAACTATTCTTTGACAAAGGAGCACAAGCAATACAATGGAGTAAAGACAGTTTTGTCAATAGATGGTGCTGGAATAACTGGACATTCACAGGCAAAAAAAGAAAAAGGAAAGAAAATTAATCTAGACTCTAGACACAGACCTTATACTATTCACAAAAATTAACTCAAAAAGCAACCATAGATGTAAGTGTAAAATGCAAAACAAAACTCCAAGAAGGCAATGTAGGATAAAATCTAGATGACCTTGGGTTTGGCAATGATTTACACAAAGACAAAGATACGTTCTCTGGAAAAAAATTATTGATAAGCTGCACTTCACTAAAATTTAACAGTTATGCTCTTATGAAATGCAATGTCAAGAAAATGGGAGACAAAACACAGACAGGGCGAAAATATTTGCAAAAGGCATATTTGATCAAGAACTGTTATGCAAAACACCTTAAAATTCAACAATAAGAAAACAGTCTGACCAAGAAAAATGGATAAAAGACTTTAACACATATTTCAGCAAAGAAAATATGCAAATGGCAAATAAGCATATGAGAAGTTGTTCTTTATCATATGACATCAGGGAAATGAAAATTAAAACAACAACGAGATACCATGATACACCTATTTGAATGGCCAACATCCAGACCTCTGACAAAACAAATGGTAGCAAGGATATAAACAAAAAAGAACTCTCATTCATTGTTGGTGGGAATGCAAAATGGTACAGCCACTTTGAGCACAGTTTGGCAGCTTTAAAAAAAATATATCCTTTCCATATGATCCAGCAGTTTTCCTCATTGGTATTTATCCAAGTAGTGGGAAACACATGTCTACACCAAAACTTCCAAAGGGATACTTATGGCAGCTTTATTCATAATTACCAAAACGTTGAAGCAACCAAAATGCCCTTCAGAAGATGAATGGATAAATAAACTATGATGTATCCAGAAAGAGAATATTATTCAATACTAAAAAAATGAGCTGTCAAGACACGAAAGAAACAGAGAAACCTTAAATGCATGTTACTAAGTGAAAGAAGTCAGTGTGAAAAGTCTACATACTTTATGATGCCGAGTATATGACATTCTGGAAAAGGTAAAATCATGGAAACACTAAAAGATCAGAGGTGGCCAGGGGTTACATAGGGAAATGAATGAATACCAGAGCACAAAGGACTTTTAGGACAGCAAATTACTCTGATACTAAAATGATAGATATATGGCATTACACATTTGTCCAAATCTATATATTATGCTACACTAAGCGTGAACCCTAATGTAAACTATGAATTTTGAGTGACTATGATGTGTCAATGTAAGTGCATCAGTTGTAACAAATGCATCACTGTGGTGGTGGATGTTGATAATGGGAGATGACGAATATCTGGGAAGGGATAGAGGGTATGTGGTAAATCTCTGTACCCTTCTCTAGATCTTGCTGTAAACTAAAACTGCTCTTAAAAAATAAATAATTTTTCAAAGGGTGAGGGTTTGCCAATATCTAATAGTTGGAACAATGGTAGATGTGGGAAATAATGACAATAAATGGTAAAAAAAAAAAAAAAAAAAGAGGGCAATATGAATATGAATGGCAATATATCAAAAAATGTAAATAGCTTTTAAATATATTAAATGAAGCTCCAACTCATTTATAAGTAAATGAAATATTCTTTAAACGAAATTCTAACTGATTAGTCAATGTCAAAAAGTTTAGTAATACATAAGGTTTAAGGAAAATAAGCATTCTGCCAAATCACCACTACGGATAGTATAAATTAGTGAAACTTATCTAGAAGACAATTGGGTTGAAACACACAGACTACTATGAGAATATTTCATAAACAATATTTCATATTTCTTATATTAAATAATTGACTATGATATTTTAACATTGTAATTTTATTCTGCTTTCATGTGTTATTATGTTCTGTACTTCAATTAATGAAATATTAAATTCCAATTTTCTTCTGGGTTTGGGAAGTGATCATTGCTTGTTAAACAGATAGTGGTGGAGAGCATGGGTGGTCTATTAATTATACATTTTCTCACTTTCTTTTCCCTTTTCATACCCTCTTTTCAAATACCCTCAAAGTAGAAGCACATACACAAAGCATTGTCTTCACCAGTTATTCAAAGGTCATTGGTACTTTTGATTTCTAAACCTTTCCATCAAGGCTTAACACACACTGCGTATTCCTTGTAGTCTTCTTTCACTAGGCCCATGTTTCTTCTTTATCTGGTCTTCTATGCAAGTTTTCACTTCTCCATACACTCTTGCCTTCTAAAATTTTATTGATATCACTGTCTGCTGTCACCTCCTTTTCTATTCTTTTTGTGGTTTTATGCCCTTTTCAATTTCTTTACTGTGTCTTTAATAGGATTTCACAGGGATGCAAATATAAATCTGTATGCTTAATCTTCCATCGGCACTGCAAAACTAACTCACTTAAGGACTTGTTGTTAGAAAGCCTATTGATCAATGTGACAAGTAAAGAATACTTATTATGATTTACAAATGAGTCATTTCTTCAATAATGCTTTTGATCCTTCCCTTTCTTTTTGGAACATCAGACTTTGTCTACCATCTGGTTTACCAGAAAAGAAACCTTCCTCTCTCTCTGACAATTGTTGCTTTCCTCTCTGCATTGTTTTGTTACATGTAGCATTCTGTCCCTCCTCCTTTCTTCTCTTCCCTTCTTCCTCTATTAAGAATCCTGCAGAGACATTTGAACTGAACTGAGGAGCTGTAGCTCTCCTGTCATCTATCCTGCTGTACTCTGTTAGGGAGACATTATAGAGATGCCACCTTCTCTGGCACATTTGGCTGTGTAAAAATGTAACAGACCACATCTACCTCCAGTATCTGCCAGAGTGACCTGGAACAAGAGGTGGAGGTTGAACTTTGTCTGCAAGGATGAACACAGGGACTGCTTCATTGCTTCTGTGGTTTAACCTTGAAATTACTTTGGCACTGGATGAGGAACTACTTGGTGTCAATGTCTGTTTCTAATTTCACTACCAAGAGCTGGGTTTGGGGATGTCCATTTCTTGTTTTTCTCCTCTGGCCATGTGTATGATTACTGCATTAATCAGAGAAACTGAGTCACAAACAACCATAGACTGTGCTGGAACCAGAGTGGATCACAGTGGCTGACACTCAGCACCCAGGCCTCTCGTGCTGCTCAGAGTTTGTGCTCAACTCCCCTTGCAGTCCCTGTCACTGTGTCACTCAGAGCACAGAAGTACACAGCTGAGTCTGACTCCTGAACTGAGTCTTTCTCCAAGTGGAAAGAAGTGGTTTCTTTACGGTATGTGGCTTCAAAACCTTTGTTGCTTCCCTTGTCATCATCCTTCGCGGCTTTCAGGAGGAGCTGTGGACCTTCTCCAGGATATTGGACATACCAGAAAAGGGAAGGATATCCTGTGGCTGTGTACGTGCAGTTTATAGTCAGGAAGGCCCTTTCTGAGAGAGTCACTGGCCCTTGCATCTGGGTCACTGAATCTCCACGCGTTCTTCCTAGGGAAAAAAAGAGAGAGAGAGACATAGAGAGATATGTTTAGCCTTGAGCATAGTGCTCTTTGGTGAAATTGTGGTTAAAGATTTTTTTTGGCTTGATAGAAGACAGAGTCCAAATTTTAAAAGGCATCTTACTTACCAAGCAGTAAGAGTATCACAGATACTAAGCCTGGAGAACAGTTCATCTTTAGTGTGTGACCCAAATAATAATCTTGATCCTTAACATGAAGAAATCACAGTGAAACCGACAGTGACAGCAGGAAATGAGCTTGTGTTAGGCAGCCACTCCCTCTGGTGGACAGGGGCTGAACTGGGATGAATGTTTTCCTGGCCTCCTTCCAAAAGTCCGAAATAGGTCCTCAACCCTGACCTCATTTGTAAGGCCCATGCCAGTCTCAGGTGGTCCTTGTAAATATGAAGGGCAGATGTTATCATCTCTATGGTCTATTTTATTAATTTCGTTCTTTGGACACTATCTGACATAAAAGATCTTTAGCAGAGCATCCTAGGGTATTTCTGTAGGTGAGATTTCCATTTTCTTGGATATTTTAATACAGGCCAATACTTTCATGTATCCATTGCAGGCCAGTGGTAGAACTCAAGGGGATGTCAGACAAGGGTTTTGAGTTGAAATCAGAGGGAGTGTTAAGAAGTCTTACTGTTACTGAGTCTGTTTTTCAGCACTGTATCCTAACATGTTGAGCAGTGACTGACATTTACTGATAAGATATGACCTCAGATTAATAGCTTATTCCCTCACAATTTCAATGACTCCAAGATAAATTGCTTGCTTATAACAGTCAGGCAACAAGTGTTAACACTATACTCATGGAGATCTGGCCTCAAGGACGCTTTCTACTGTGGTCATATGCAACATTTTGTTGCCAAAGTTTAATCAAATAATTTCCTCTGGTGATGTAGGGAACCCACATGTAGATTTGCATCAATAGACTGAAGCATGAGTTAGAACTTTCCTCTTCTCTTGCTTTACAAATTGATAAAGACACATCAACTGATAATCAAGGTTCTAAAACCCAGTTGTGTGAGAAATGAATTAACTTGTGAGTCATTTAAAATTACTGATGTTGGGACAAAACCACTAACTTTAGGAATCACAATTTCCAAGATTTCAAACCACAATTTCCAAGATTCAAAGGCTTTCATTTTTGAAAAACTTCCCTGGTGGTTTTCTTGCTGCCTGCCTGATAGTTGTTTACAAGATTTTGTTTGTGAACACTGTCCTATACCAAGATGGCTATCAACTATCAGAGATAACACTCTGAGGTCATCACAAAAGAAGTTCCCATGATTACACAGATTGTTAAAGCTGGTCTTTTCCTATGAAGTGTCTGCAGCAAAAACAAACACTTCATCATGCTTCCTTCCTATGAGTTTTCACTGTATAACATAACAAAAGAAAACAAAAACCTTTTCTGGTAAGATGGCAGACTAAACGCAGCTGAAATATGCCTCTTACATGGAGAGAAACTAAAATATCAAGAAAGATTTGTTCAAGTGCAATGGATTCCTCAGTTTGTGTTTTGTCTCCCATTTTCTTGACATCGCATTTCATAAGAGTGTAACTTTTAAATTTTAGTGAAATGCAGCTTATCAGTAATAAAAAATGTACCAATAAAAAAGCCCCATACCTGATGGATTCACAGCCAAATTCTACCAGACGTACAAAGAACTGATACCAATCATGCTGAAAATATTCCAAAAAATCAAGGAGAGATTCTTCCCTAAATGGTTCTACAAATTCAGTATTATCCTGATACCAAAATCTGGTAAAGACACAATGATAAAAGAAAACCAAAGGTCAAATCGTTGATGCACATAGACACGAAAATTATCAACAAAACCTAGCATCCTGAATCCAGCAGCACATCAAAAAGCTCATCTTCATTCCTGGGATCAAGTAGGCTTCATTCCTGGGATCCAAGGTTGTTTCAACACATACAAATCAATAAATGTGATTCACCACATAAGCAGAATTAAAACCAAAACTCATATGATCATCTCAATAGATATAGAAAAAGCATTCTATAAAATCCAATAATTCTTCATGATAAAAACCCTCAACAAACTAAGTATTGAAGGAATATACCTCAAAATAACAAGAGTGACCTATGACAAACCCATAGCCAACATCATGCTTAATGGGCAAAAGCTGGAAGCATTCACCTTGAGAACAGGAACAAGACAAGAATGCCTACTCTCAGTACTCCCATTCAACATAGTATTAGAAGTCCTACCCAGAGCAAGCAGGCAAAAGAAAGAAGTGAAAGGCCTCCAAATAGGGAAAGAAGTTACATTATCTCTTTTCACTAACAATATAATTCTATACCTAGAAAAGACTGAAGACTCCACCAAAAGGCTCCAGAACTAATAAATGACGTCAGGGAAGTTTCAAGATACAAAGTTAACATTAAAAAATTGGGAGCATTTCTAAAACCAATAGTGATCATACTGAGAGCTAGTTCAAGAATGCAATCCAATTTACAATAGCCACATGCCCCAAAATACCTCGGAATACAGCTAACCAATGAGGTGAAAGACTTATACAAGAAGAACTATAAAACACAGCTGAAAGAAATCATAGAGCACACAAACAAATGGAAAAATATTCCATGCTTATGGATTGGAAGAATCAATGTCATCAAAATGTCCATATTGCCCAAAGCAATCTACAAATTCAACACTATTCCTATCAAATTATCAATGTCATTTTTCACAGAATTAGCAGAAACATTCTAAAATTAATCTGGAACAAAAAAAGAGCCTGAATAGCCGAAGCAATCCTTAACAAAAAGAAAGAACAAAACTAGAGACATCACAGTACCCAACTTCAAATTGTAGTACAAGGCTAGGTAACTAAAACTTGGCCTTAGTAATGGTACAGAAACGAACACAAAGACCCATGGAACAGAATAGAGAACCGAGAAATAAAGCCATACGCCTATCATCATCTGATCTTTGACAAAGCCAACAGAAATATGCAATGGGGAAAGGACTTATTCAACAAATGGTACTGGGATAACTGCCTAGACATATGCAGATGAATAAAACTGGACTTCTATCTGTCACCATATACAAAAATTAATTCAAGAGAGATTGAAGGCTTAAATGTAACACCTCATAGAAATCCTAGAAGAAAACCTAAGAAACACACTTCTGGATATCAGCCTAGGCAAAGAATTTTTGGCTAAGTTCTCAAAAGCAATTGCAACAAAAACAAAAATTGGCAAGTGGGACTTATTTAATCTAAATGGCTTCTGCACAGCAAAAGAAACTATCAACATAGTTAGAAGACAGCTTATAAAATGGGAGAAATTATTTGCAAACTATACGTCCTACACAGGACTAGTATCCAGAGTCTACAGTGAACTTTAACAAATCAACAGGAAATGAACAAATAACTCCATTAAACAGTGGACAAAGAATTTGAACAGACACCTCTCAGCAGAAGACATACAAGTGGCCGACAAACATATTAAAAATTCTTTCATATCACTAGTCATCAAAAAAATGCAAATCAAAATCACAATGAGATACCATCTCATACCAGTCAGAATAGCTATTATTAAAATTCAAAAAATAACAGATGCTGGCAAGTTTGCAGAAAAAATGGAATACTTATACTCTGTTGGTGAGAATGCAAATTAGTTCAGCCCCTGTGGAAAGCAGTGTGGAGATTTCTCAGAAAACAAATAAAAACAGTTATGGTTCAAGCCAGCGATCCCATACCTGGCTATATATGCAAAGGAATATAAATCATTCTACTAAAAAGACACATGCATTCATACGTTTATCACAGCACTATTTACAATAGCAAAGACATGGAAACAACTTAGGTGCCCATCAGTTGTGGATAGACTATGGAAACTGTGGTACATATACACCATGGAATACTACGCAGCCATAAAATGAATGAAATGATATCCTTTGCAGAAACATGTATGCAGCTAGAGGTCATTATCTTAAGAGAATTAGTGCAGAAACAAAAAACAAAATATCATATGTTCTCATTATAAGTGGAAGCCAGACTGTGGGTACACACAGACATAAAGATGGGAATAACAGACATTGTGGACTCCAAAAGGAGGGAGAGAGGGAGGGGGAAGGGCTGAAAAACGTCCTATTGGGTACTATGTTCACTATCTAGGTGACTTCCTGTTGTGTACTATGTTCACTATCTGGGTGACCAACTAGAAGCCCAAACCCAGCATTACTCAATATACCCTTGTTACGAACCTCCACCTGTAAATCTAAAAATAAAATGAAAAAGGAAAGAAAAAACCTTCAGAAGTGTTAACAGAATAAAATTTAGGAGAAGGACTCAACTTTCTGCAAGGACCTGTAAACATTTATACCTAGACACATAGCTAAGAACAGACACTTAGTTCATTCTGTTTCCTGGAGTTCACTCTCCCCAGATTCAGATAAAGAATGCATCCAGAGTCAGCATATGAATAGTTTCTCATATACAGACTTAAATAAGAAATTCAGGCCCAGATATTGTTTGGGTTTGCAAATCTCTTCTCCTTCTCCTCCACCTTCCAAATCACTTTGTCGGACACAAGCCTAGAACTATGTTGAAAATGAATTCTGGAAAATCAGCTATAAATTTCTATTCTGATATACAAAGGGGAATGCAAAATAAGCTGGAATGATGCTGGGTTGAAAATAAACAGTAGAGCACATAGGTGAAAACTGTTATCTATACTTAAGAAAAATAGTTTAAACCCAGTGAGAACAGTTTGCATTTTGGACCGTATCAGAAGACTTCTGTGATGTTGAAGACATGTACTTTTAAATTTGGATTTTTTAATGGTTTTGTTGATGTATAATTTACATAAAAATTAACTGCATCAAAGTAAAGTGAACATTTTTATAAGATTTGACATACATATGGACTTGTGATGCTGTTATCACAATCAACATGATGAATATTCACATCACCCCAAAAGTTTCTCATTTTTCTTTGTACTTTTTCTCTTAACCTTCCTATCTCCCATGCCCATTTCCAAGCAAATCTCTGTCACTATATATTAGTTTGTGTATTTTATAATTCATAAAAATTAAATCATATACACTTTTTTGGCTTATCTTCTTTCACTTAGCATAATTATTTTGAGATTCTTCCATGGTGTCATTTGAATCAATGGTTTATTTCTTTTTATTTCTGAGTAGTACTATTACATTATATAGATATAAAACAACGTGTTTGTTATTTACCTGTTAATGTACATTTCAGTTAGGCCCAGTTTGAGGCTGTTACAAATAAAGTTGCTATGAATATGTGTATTCAAAATTTTGTGTAGGCATATTCTGTCTTTTCTCTTAGGGCAAATAACTTGGAGTAGAATGGCTGCATCAGATATCAGGTGTATATTTGACTTATTTAAAACCTGCCCGATTATTTTCCAAACTAATTATATTGCTTTGTATTTCCACCAGTAGTACCTGAGAGTTCCAGTTGCTCCACATCCTTGTCAACTCCACTCTAATAGGTATGTAGTAGTACTTAATTGTGACTTTAATTTGCGTATCCCTAATGACTAATGATGCTAAGCATGTTTTCATATGCCTATTTGCCGTTCATATAGTTTCTTTGCTGAAGTGTTTGTTCAAGTCTTTTGCCCATTTTATTCACTTTTCTATTTTTTTTTTTTTGTTAATGGATTCTGTGGGTTCTTTGCATAACTCAAATAAATGACTTTATCAGATACCCAATTTGCAAGTATTTTTCCAGTCTATAGCTCATCTACTAATTCTATTGACAGAGTTGTTTCCAGAGTTTTAAATTTTTATGAAAACCAATTTATCAATTTATCAACTTTTTGTTTTTTATGGGTCATGTTTTGCTATCGTATCTAAGAAATGTTTGCATAGGCCAAGGTCACAAAAATTTCCTCCTATTTTCTTCTAGAAGTGTTATGATTTGGAGTTTTACATGTATGTTTATGATCACTTTAAGTAACTTTTTGTATACGGTATGAGAGTGTCGAAGTTTATTATTTTGCATATGGATATTCAATTATTTAAGCACTATTTGTTGAAAAGACTATCCTTTCCAAATTGAATTGCCTTTGTACCTTTGTCAAAAAGTAGTTGTTCATGTATATATGGGTCTATTCCTGGGCTCTATTCTGTTCTATTAATCTGTTAGTCTATCTGTACACAAATGCCACATTGTCTTGATTACTGTGGAAAACGGCTTGCAGTAAGATAGTATTATCCCTCCAAATTTTTTCTTTTCCAATGTTGTTTTGGCTATTCTAGGTGCCTTATGTTTCTGAATAAATTTTATAATGAGATTGCTAATTGTAAACAAAAAAATGATGAACTTTTATTGTGGTTATATTGAATCTATAGAATAATTGAAACAGAACTGACATTTTAACGATATTGAGTCTATCAATCTATGAACATAATTTATCTCTCCATTCTTTAGGTCTTAATTTATCTCCTGAGGTTTTGTGGATTTAAGTTACCAGGTCTTCTATATTTCATAAGATTAATCTGTAAGCATTTAATATTTTTGATGCTGTTGTAAATGGTATTGTGTTTTTAATTTTAATTTCTGATTGTCCCATGTGAAAATATGTAAATACAATTAATTTTTACAAATTGATCATTGATCCTGCGACCTTTAAAATCTTACTTATTTGTTCTGGTAGATTTTCTGTAGATTCTTTGGATTTTCTACTTAGACAATTATGTTGTCTGCAAATAAAGCTTGATTTATTTCTTCCTTTCCAAACTGTATGCCTGTTGTTTCTGTCTCTTGCCTTATTGCACTGGATAGACATTCTAATACAATATTAAACAAAAACAGTGAGAGCAATAACTTTTATGTCTGATCTTAGGGAGAAAGAAGCCTTTAGTTTTTCACCAAGTGTGACACTTGACATAAGTTTTTGTAAGGTTCCTTTATTAAGTTGAGAAAGTTCCTTTTAATTTCACATTTAGAGAGAGTTTTTAATCAGGAGTGGATGCTGGATTTTGTCACATGCCTTTTCTGGGTCTATTGAGAATATCCTCATTATTAGATCATCTGCTACTTGTTAATCTTCTTTGATACATTATTGATGAATTCTCACAACAAATACTAAAGAAGCTATCACTGTCACATTTTACAAAAAATGAAACACAGCACGCAAGTATTCAGCAAGTACATGGCAAAGTTAATAGTTTTGAACATAAACCTCATTAAAAGCAAAACATGTGTTCCCTATTTTTTCCAGTATAAATCGCTTTCAGAGAAATTTGAGAGGGAAGTTAGAAGACACCAAAATGACTTTTTCCCAAGCCCTTGAAATATTTTAAGACAGCAAGTTAATAGGTGCTCCATTTATCCAAATGAATTTTTTTTAATAACTAAATAATTTCAGGTCTGATTCTTTGACTAAAAGAGGAAAGAAAACATATTTTAGGCCGGGCGCGGTGGCTCAAGCCTGTAATCCCAGCACTTTGGGAGGCCGAGACGGGCAGATCACGAGGTCAGGAGATCGAGACCATCCTGACTAACACCGTGAAACCCCGTCTCTACTAAAAAAACTAGCCGGGCGAGGTGGCGGGCGCCTGTAGTCCCAGCTACTCGGGAGGCTAAGTCAGGAGAATGAGGTGAGCCCGGGAGACGGAACTTGCAGTGAGCCGAGGTCCGATCACTGCACTCCAGCCTGGGCAACAGAGCGAGACTCCGTTCCAAAAAAAAGAAAAGAAAACA
This sequence comes from Piliocolobus tephrosceles, assembly GCF_002776525.5. Lineage (NCBI taxonomy): Eukaryota > Metazoa > Chordata > Mammalia > Primates > Cercopithecidae > Piliocolobus > Piliocolobus tephrosceles. The sequence continues at coordinate 124,356,944 of NC_045439.1, forward strand.
TATTTTAAAGGATGAACAAAGTGCAGTTTAGGAGCTGACCACCAGGTAGTGGCATAAGCATTCTTTTCAGACCAATTATTAAACACCTGATGAGCAATGCATGATAGCAAGGCTGAAAAGATCTCTAAACTTCTGTGAACCACCAGAGTACTGGAACTTTATTCATGGCCGGTGATCACTCTCTTTCTGTTCCTGGAAACTCGCTTGTGATAAAGGAGTGTAAAGCATAGTTGTTCAAATTAACCAGTATGAAAATTTCTCACATACAGGATCAGAGCTTAATTCTTTCTAATGACTAACATTATTTAAAGCATGGGTTAGTCTGTGCACAGTCAGTCATCATTATGAAGCATTATTTCACAAGATTATGCAAGGTTTAAGGACATAAATGAGAATAATTTTCAAGAATATTCCAAAAATCTGAACTCTATACAATCCATCAACTTGAACAATACTTACTGGTCCAGCAATTTCTAGAATAAAACTTGGTACAGTTCACAATAAAAGAAAAATACAAAAACAATAATATGGAAGCCAAAACTTTGTCATAAATATGGTTGAATAAAATCATCATTTTCCCCTTGTCTTCATAGAAATAATCTAAATGCAACCAGAAATTTAATAACAATAACACTATATCTAAAATTGGGGTCAAATTAAGAGAGAGAACCCAAATATTTTTAAAAGCCAACAAAATTAAATGAGCCTGCACAAATGCACATATACATGCAAGTACAGTGAATCATCCTAGATCCAAATGAAACAATCCACCAAACCAGGTATTAGAATATCTTTGACCTTCTTAAAGTTTGTTAATATCAATCATTATATTAACCGATTTCCAAGTATTAAATAACCTTTACATTCCCAAAATAAATTCAACTTAATTATGTTGTATTTTTTGTGCATGTATTTGTCCCTTCTCACTATTTTTTTCTGGATCGTGTTAGTATTCTAATTGTTTTCAAAATATCATGTTGTGGTTTTATCATTGATTTTATTATTTTCCTTTGAGCTATTAATTTCTTGTTTTTATTTTTAATTCCTTCAATCTACTCTCAACCTTTTTATTTTACTGTTTATTTTATAACTCCTGGAGTTGTATATTGAATTAGTTTACTTTTATTTTTCATTGTTTACTGAAAATTCATCAATTGGAGTCAAGTGACTTAAGTTTAAGTGTTGAATCTTTATTTACTAGATCTATGGACTGAGGTAAAACTTTCTGCTTCTATATCTCTCTAGTATGCAGACGGCACATTATTTTCTCCTGGTTTAATATTTTCAATTACTAACTAAACATTGCTTTAAAAACATGTATCCAAATACAAATTATTCATCTCATTGATCACATCATCATGTGTTAGAATATTTATTCATAGAAGGACATCATTCTTTGACTTCTCAATATTTAAACTAAATTTTGAAGGGCCTGATGTATTAAAGATTAAAATGATTACATTATGAAGTTCATACTTCTATGTATGCTTGAAGTTTTGCAGCCTACATGAGTTATCCTGAGGGACACGAGACTAATGTCCCATTCTCCACTCTACTGTCACAATATCTGAAATTCCACCATTAAAGATGCTTGTGGTTAGAACTAATAAATGAATTTAGCAAACTTGAAGGATACAGAACAGCACTCAAAACTCAATTGCGTTTCTATACACTAACAATGAACACTTTGGAAATTAAGAAAATAATTCCATTTGCAATAGCATCAAAAAGAATAAAATATTTAGGAATAAACTTAAACAACGATGCTAAGACTTGTACAATGAAAACTAAAATGCTTCTGAAATAAATTAAATAAGGCACAAATCAGTTGAAAGACATTTGATATTTATGGATTGGAGAATTTAATATCATTAAAATGTTGATGCTACCCAAAGCAATCTACAGATTCAATTCAGTCCCTATCAAAAGCCCAATAGTGTTTTGCAGTAATAGAAAAATCCATCCGAAAGTTCATATGACATCTTGAGAAACCCCAAATAGCCAAAATAATCTTGAAAAAGAAAAACAAGTTAGGATGATCTCACACTTCCTGATTTCAAAGCTGATTACAATGCTACAGTAATATAGCAAAAGCTGTGTGGTGCTTGCAAAATGACAGTCGTATAGACCAATGAAATACAACAGACAGCCCAAAATTAACCTTTGCATTTTATGACAAAATTATTTTAGAAAAGGGTCCTAAGACTGTTTAAGGATGAAAGGAAAGTCTTTTCAACGGTGTTGGGAAAAACTGGATATCTACATGCAAAAGAGTGAAACTACATCTTATCTTACAGGGAAAAGCTTCACGATTTAGATTTGGCAATAAATTCTTTTTCTTTTTTTTTTTTTTTTTCAGCCTTCAGAAAGCATGAAGTTGGCAATAATTTATTGGCTATGATACCAAAAGCGTAGGATGCAAAAGAAAACTTAGATAAATTTGACTACATCAAAATTAAAAACTACTGTGCATCAAAGTGCACAGTTAATGGAGTGACAGAGTGAATAAACAACCCATGGAATGGAAAAAAATATATATCAGATCATATATCTGACAAAAGATCAATATCCAGAATATATAAAGAACTCTTACAAATCAGTAGAAAAAAAGACAACCCAGGCCAGGCATGGTGGCTTACACCTGTAATCCCAGGAATTTGGAGGCTGAGGTAGGTGAATTGCTTTGGCTCAGGAGTTCAAAACCAGCCTGGGCAACATGGCAAAACACCATCTCGAAAGAAAGAAAGAGAGAAAGGAAGAGGAAAGGAAGAAAGGAAAGAAAGAGAGAAAGGAAAGGAAAGGAAGAAAGAAAGAAAGAAAGAAAGAAAGAAAGAAAGAAAGAAAGAAAGAAAGAAAGAAAGAAAGCCCAATTAAAAATGGATAAAGGAGTTATACAGGAATTTTTCCAAGGAAGATATACAATTGACCAATAAGCACAGGAAAAGATACTCCTCATTGTCACGAATTATTAGGGAAATGCAAATAAAAACCATAATGACATACTACTTAATGCCCATTAGTATGGCTACTATTAATATCAAAAATAATGATAACAAAAGAAGTGTTGATGAAATGTGGAGATATCAAAATGCTTTTGTCTTGGTAAAAATGTAAAACGGTACGGCAACCACTGTGGAAACCAGTTTGGCAGTTCTTTAAAAAATTAAAAATAGAATTATTATGTGATTCAGCAATTGCACTTCTGGGTATATCCCCTCCAAAATTGGAAGAAATGGAGGATATACCCCAAATATTGAGATGTTTGCATGCTCATGTTGACAGCAGCTTATTCACAATAGCCAAAAGATAGAAACAGCTCAAATTTCCATTGACAGATAAATAGATTAACAAAATAGGGTATGTACACACAGTTGAATAATATGCAGCCTTATAAAGGAAGGAAATTCTGAAAACCTGCTTCATGCTATCACATGAATAAACTTTGAGGACATTATGCTAAATGAAATAAGTCAGTTACAAAAAAACATTGTATGATTCCAGTTATACAAAGTACCTAGAGTAGTCAAACTTATAAAGACAGAAAGTAGGGATGGTTCCTAGGGATTATGTGGAGAAGAGAATAGAGAGCTATTGTTTAGTAGGCACAGAGTTTCAGGTTTCCAAGACGAAAAGAGTTCTCAAGATGGATGGTAGTGATGGTTGCACAACAAAGGAATGTACTTAACACTACTAAAGTGTGTCCGTTTATAAATGGTTAACAAGTCAAAATTTATGTTATATATATTTTTCCACAATTAAAAATAATTTAAAAATTTTTAAACATGTTTCTCTTTAGGATTTATACTATACACATCTACTTTTCAAACGCAAATATAAGAGGATGTTGCAATACAAGATCACTTGCCAACCAACCATTATCATTCAAAACTTAGGGAAGGAGAAAATGGTGTTGGAGGTAGGAGAAGATTGAAACGAATGAGGATTTTGCATGGTGGAACAGGTCTGCGGGTGTGCAAAGTGATCCACATGATGGCATAAATGCTTTTGAAAGAGTAGTAAAATGAAGGACAAAAGCAGAGAAAAGAGAGACTTCAAATTCTGTCTCTCTACAATGTCCCTCTAAGAGCCAGTAATTTATTAATCATTTTATGGATAAATCTGGTATGGGGCAGGTAAACCCTACAGTATAGAAATTGAGCTATTACATGCTAGAGATCACAATAAGATTGTTATATGGACTGAGTTTTCGGCACAAAGTTTGTCACTCTGTAGGTGCTGAAAGATTTTTTAAAAATAAATGGATATATAAGTGAATAAATAAGTTTTTAAAAATCAAGCTGTATTATTTTGTTAATACACTGCCTTCCGGGTTTTAATTACTTAATTTAAATATTTGCATCTCTACTCAAGAGTAAATTTTTTGTCATTAAAAAAACTGAATACATTTGTTAAACTAAGGTAGAGTGACCATTTCCATATTATGTTTTACCTGTGATTACAAAGGTTTTCCCGGAAGTAGGTGCCAAGAAATACAATGATAATGACTGCAGAGTTAGTGAAAGACAACATTTCTCAACTAAAAAATCGATTTTTGGTGCATTCCAAAGTTATCTTTTAGTAGTCTTTTTCTAAGATTCCAATTTTAGATGTCATTTCTATTGAATTTGAACTAATTATTGATTAGGCTGAAAGTGTGTGACTTCTTTACTGGTTCTCTCTAACTACCTAAAAGGTAAACCGCTATTTGTAAACCCTAACTTGGGGTGAGATGTGAGTGCGTGTGTGTGTACATGCCTGCAATATCGTTCACATCATCCCTTAGATATTATGTTAGTTAGAGTGAACATATCATGCCTGTCTAGACTGTGTGTTGTAACAAGTTTGAGGATTATGAAACTCTTTCATAAAATGTCTATGACAGACTCCATCTAATAGATGTGAAAGTAGCTGTAAAAGTACATTTGGCTTATTTTAATTTGTTCTCTACTATTTATTTGGTAGAAATATCTAGAGGTTCTATTATAGTAAATGGTTCAAGAAATCCACTCGCCTTGCTCATTCTATATTGAAAACAATAGCAGCTACATTAGAGGCAGCAGCATAAGCTACACAAGCTCTTGGTACTCAGAGAATTTGAAGAGACATTTTCAACTAAATAAGATTTCAGACTCAGAAATAAAATGAGGTACTTTAAAAATTTGAAATTTAAATTTTAAAAGTAGAATTTTAAAATTATAAATTTTAAAAGTAGAATTTTAAAATTA
>NC_045439.1:124362178-124518487 GCF_002776525.5 Piliocolobus tephrosceles
AGTAGAATTTTAAAATTATAAATTTTAAAAGTAGAATTTTAAAATTAATACTATGTATCCAACTGCTATTTTATATCAAATTATATGAATATGAATATATGGGTATTCATTCTAACTGATTTAATAAGATGTATACATGCTTATTACAATGTGTTTTATATTGGCATGGGACACTTGCAAATATATATTCAGTTTCTTCAATGAATTTTTAAATATGTTCTTTTAAGTTCTTGGATACATGTTCAGAATATGCAGATTTGTTACATAGGTAAACGTGTACCATGGTGATTTGCTGCACCTATCAACTCATTATCTAGGTATTAAGCCTCGCATGCTTTAGCTCTTTATCCTGATGTTTTCCCTCCCCCTGCCTCCCCAACAGGCCCCAGTGTGTGTTGTTCCCCTTCCTGCGTCCATGTGTTCTCACTGTTCAGTTCCCACTTATAAGTGAGAACTTGTGGTGTATGATTTTCTGTTCCTGTGTTAGTTGGCTGAGGATAACGGCTTCTACCCCCATCCATGTCCCTGCAAAGGACACGATCTCGTTTATTTTTATTGCTGCATAGTATCCAAGGTGTATATGAACCACATTTTCTTCATCCAGTCTATCATTGAAGGGGATTTGGGTTGATTGTACTTCTATGCTATTGTGAATAGTGCTCCAATTAACATACATGTACAGGTATCTTTATAATAGAATGATTTATATTCCTTTGGGTGTATACCTAGTAATGAGATTGCTGAGTCAAATGGTATTTCCGGCTGTAGGTCTTTGAGGAATCACCACATTGTCTTCCACAATGGTTAAACTAATTTGCGTTCCAACCAAGAGTGCAAAAGCATTTCTAATTCTCCACACCCTTGCCAGCATCTGTTGTTTCTTGACTTTTTCATAGGAGAGTAGGCTGGGTGTGGTGGTGGCTCACACCTGTAATCCCAGCACTTTGGGAGGCCGAGATGGGCAGATCACGAGGTCAGGAGTTCGAAACCAGCCTGAACAACAGGTTGAAACCTCGTCTCTACTAAAAATACAAAAATTAGCTGGGTATGGTGGTGGCACGCGCATATAATCCCAGCTACTCAGGAGGCTGAGGCAGGAGAATCGCTTGAACCTGGGAAGCAGAGGTTGCAGTGAGCCGAGATTGCGCCACTGCACTCCAGTCTGAGGAACAGAGCGAGACTCCGTCTCAAAAAAAAAAAAAAAATCAGGGAGTAAATATTTTTATCGTCCTATTTTTTTTAGGTGTTGGGTTAAGATTAGGCTAGGTTCATAAAATAAAATTTAATGGTTCAAGCAGTATGAATATATTGCAAATTATCTGCACTTTAAAGTTAGGAACTCTTAGCTATATAACCAAGATGATTTTTAAATAGCATTTCTTTGTACTGGGAATATTAGTAAAAATGAATATATAAAAGATAATTTCATTTAAAATGCATATATAGAGATGAATATGTGGGAACAGTTATATACAAATCCATATGAAGATAAAATTAAGAAACTTCACAATGTAATAGAGAACATAAAAGATCCTATACAAATGAAAAAATATCATTTTTCTGAATAAAAACATACAAAAGCAAGTTGATATTTGTTAACATATTTGTTAAATGCCACTTCAACTTTCTGGTTTTTAGACATTTTTGTTTTGTCAGTTTAACAGAAAGATATTGAACATGAGGAAAATGTGACAGAACTTTTAACATACTGAAAAGTAAATGTACAAGAATTATTTTTTAAAACCTTGAAAAAGTTTTTTGGTGAAAAGTGATTTACTCTAAGAGATTATAAAATTTACTGTGAAACTACATTTTGAGATTGTCATAGAAGGAAACAAATAGATCAGTAGAACTAAATAAACCGTGTGGAAACATAGTGAAAGGGAAATTTCTTATATTTCAAAAATGGTGATTCATTTTAGAAGAAAACATGTCTTATTTATATATAAATGAAAAGGTTTGTGCCTCTTTGAGGAAGATTCACCACATGTCTTTCTGGAAGTCACTAAACAATTATCACTTCATGGATAAGAATGTTGAGAGGCAGGTAAATCTGTAGTATGGAAACTGATTTCTTCCACATTCGAGGTGTTAATAAGATGAAATGAGCTCTTAGCACAAAGTTTGTCACACAGTAGATACCTTTAGAAAATAAATGTGAGTACCATTTACTCACAGCAAACAAACCTAAATCAAACTAATCCACTAAACAATATAAACAACATAACATATTTAGAAGGGAAATATAAAAGGTTTTAATGCCTTTCTTATTTAAAACAATGCCAATAACACAATAAATACGAGGAGATTTCAAAAGGTTCATGTAAAGTAAAATTAAAATATAAAAGTTAAGCAATGGTAACAAAAGCCAAAATTGACAAGTGGGATCTAATTAAACTAAAGAGCTTCTGCACAGCAAAAGAAACTACCATCAGAGTGAACAGGCAACCTACAGAATGGGAGAAAATTTTTGCAATCTACTCATCTGACAAAGGGCTAATATCCAGAACCTATAAATAACTCAAACAGGCTGGGCGTGATGACTCAAGCCTGTAATCCCAGCACTTTGGGAGGCCCAGATGGGCGGATCACGAGGTCAGGAGATCGAGACCATCCTGGCTAACACGGTGAAACACCGTCTCTACTAAAAAAATACAAAAAACTAGCCAGGTGAGGTGGCAGGTGCCTGTAGTCTCAGCTACTCAGGAGGCTGAGGCAGGAGAATGGCATAAACCCGGGAGGCGGAGCTTGCAGTGAGCTGAGATCCCTCCACTGCACTCCAGCCTGGGCGACAGAGTGAGACTCCATCTCAAAAAAAAAAAAAAAAGAACTCAAACAAATTTACAAGAGAAAAATAAACAACCCCATCAAAAAGTGGGTGAAGGATATGAACAGTCACTTCTCAAAATAAGACATTCATACAGCCAACAGACACATGAAAAAATGCTCATCATCACTGGCCATCAGAGAAATGCAAATCAAAGCCACAGTGAGACCATCTCACACCAGTTAGAATGGCAATCATTAAAAAGTCAGGAAACAACAGGTGCTGGAGAGGATGTGGAGAAATAGGAACAGTTTTACACTGTTGGTGGGATTGTAAACTAGTTCAACCATTGTGGAAAACAGTGTGGCGATTCCTCAAGGATCTAGAACTAGAAATACCATATGACCCAGCCATCCCATTACTGGGTATATACCCAAAAGATTATAAATCATGCTGCTATAAAGACACATGCACACATATGTTTATTGTGGCACTATTCACAATAGCAAAGACTTGGAATCAACCCAAATGTCCATCAGTGACAGGACATGGATGCAGCTGGAAACCATCATTCTTAGCAAACTATCACAAGAACAGAAAACCAAACACCACATGTTCTCACCCATAGGTGGGAACTGAACAATGAGATCACTTGGACTCGGGAAGGGGAATATCACACACCGGGGCCTATCATGGGGAGGGTGGAGGGGGGAGGGATTACATTGGGAGTTATACCTGATGTAAATGACGAGTTGATGGGTGCTGACAAGTTGATGGGTGCAGCACACCACATGGCACAAGTATACATATGTAACAAACCTGCACGTTATGCACATGTACCCTAGAACTTAAAGTATAATAATGATAAAAAAAGAAAGAAAAGAAAAAAAAAAAAGAAAATGTGGCACATATACACCATGGAATACTACACAGCCATAAAAAAGGATGAGTTCGTGTCCTTTGTAGGGACATAGATGCAGCTAGAAACCATCATTCTCAGCAAACTATCGCAAGAACAGAAAACCAAACACCGCATGTTCTCACTCATAGGAGGGAATTGAACAATGAGATCACTTGGACACAGGAAGGGGAACATGACACACCAGGGCCTATTATGGGGAGAGGGGAGGGGGGAGGGATGGCATTGGGAGTTATACCTGATGTAAAGGATGAGTTGATGGGTGCTGACGAGTTGATGGGTGCAGCACACCAACATGGCACATGTATACATATGTAACAAACCTGCACGTTGTGCACATATACCCTAGAACTTATAGTAAAAAAAAAAAAAAAAAAGAACTGACCTTCCAACATAAATAAATAAATAAATAAAATATAAAAATTTAGCAAAACTTTATTCCTGAAATAAGCTCCATTGAGCTCAAAACACTTTTGTAAGCAATGATACTAGCCATTTAGTTCATTGCTGCATAACTGAGGGTCCCGGGAATTTAATCATGTCAATGAGTTCTTTTTTACATTACTAACTAAAGAAAATGGGTGCCTTTTAAAGATTTTTTTAAGATTAAGAAACAAAAAGAGATTCAAGGAGCCAAATCAAGGCTATGTAGATGCCTAACGATTTTCCATCAATACTCTTACAAAATTGCCCTTGTTTGATGAGAGGAATGAGCAGGATCATTGTCATGGTGAAGAAAAAAATCTCTGGTGGAGCTTTCCTAGGCACTTATCTCCTAAAGCTTTGGCTACATATCTCAAAACATGCCTATAATAAGCAAATGGTTTTGCTCTTTGGCCCTTGAGAAAGCCAACAAGCAAAATTCCTTGAGCATCCCAAAAAACTGTTGCCATACATTTTGTACTTTACTGGTCCACCTTTGCTTTGACTGGACCACTTCCACCTCTTGGTAGCCATTGTTTTGATTGTGCATTGCCTTCAGAATTATACTGGTAAAGCCATGCTTTATCTCTTGTTACAGTTCTTCAAAGAAACGCTTCAGGAGCTTGATCCCACTTGCTTAAAATTTCTGTTGAAAGCTCTGATCTTGTCTGCAACTGATCTAGGTGCAATGGTTTTGGCACCCATTGAATGGAAAGTTTGCTCAACTTTAATTTTCAGTCAAAATTTTGTAAGCTGAGCCAATTGAAGGGTCTATGGTGTTGGTTATTGGGGCGGGAGACCTCCCCAACTGGGCTCAGGACAGTGTTATATAGTCTGGGGTAACTAGGCACAGAGTCATTATACAAATCAGATGTATGATTGGCCGATATTTGAACAAGGCGATTTGGCTGATTATGATTGGTTCCCGCCATTTCTGGTATTTCAGTTAATTTTGAAATTCTGATGACATTTATCAGGGGCTTGCAGGGCAGGGGTAGGGCTTGTTTTCGAGGCGGGAAAGCAGTCTTGCACAAAGGCAGTTAATCATATTGTGACAGGTTTCACAGGGCTTGTTTTGCAACATGGGTGTACCTTACTTAAACGCCTCTTGTGACCTTGCAGTGCCTCAGAAAGAAAAACAGGAACTTACAAAATCTCCAGAATGTGCAGAGATAGGGACAAAAGGATTGTGAGAGCAGAACAAAGGTTTAGCAATAGGGTGGGTACACACTTTTATGCCCTTTCAAGTCCATTTCAATCAGGGCACTAATAAGATTAACATTTTCCAAACCAATTGGTGTGGATGGTCTGCCACTGCAGGCTTTACCTTCAACATTGTCTCATCTCTTCTTAAAATGAGTTATCCACTGTGGGGAAAAGAGAGATCAGCCTGTTACTGTGTCTATATAGAAGGAAGTAGACATAAGAGACTCCATTTAGTTCTGTATTTGAAATGCTGTTAATCTGTGACCTTACCTCCAACTTTGTCCTTGCAAGAGACATGTGCGAAGGTGATTTAAGGTTAAAAGGATATTGGGCTGTGCAGGATGTGTCTTTGTTAAACAAGTACCTGAAAGAAGCTTGATGGTTAAAAATCCTGCCCCTCCCTGGGATTGGAACAACTCCGGGTAATACCCATTGTGTGTCTTGTTTACTGAGTAAGGAGAAAACGCCTTTAGGAATAAGGTGGGACTTGCTGGAGCAATACTGCTAAAAGGTTTATGGAGATGCCGCATATACATCTCAAGGCACAGCATTTTCCTTTAAACTTATTCATGTTATAAGGATTTTTTCATATGTCTTACTGCCGATTGCCTCCCTACAATAATCCTATTGTCCAGCCACTCCCTTATCCTTTTAATGGTAAAGATAATTCTCAATAAATACTAAGGGAACTCAGAGGCCGGTGCCGGCGTGGGTCCTCTGTAAGCTGAGCGCCGGTCCCCTGGGTCCCACTTTTCTTTCTCTATACTTTGTCTCTGTGTATTATTTCCTTTTCTCAAGTCTCTTGTCCCACCTAACGAGAAGCACCCACAGGTGTGGAGGGGCAGGCCACCCCTTCAATCCACTTACAAACTGCTGATTTATTTGGAGCATTGACCTCTTAAACTTTCATGGAAAATTGATGATTTCATGATTCTACTACCCAACCTTCACCATAAATGTGAAGCTTTTTTTTGCTTCATTTTAGCAGAATCTGTTGCTCAAATAGGAGTTCTTTTCAGATTGTTGTCTTATTTTTCTTAGTGCCTCAAAGTAGATCCTGTCTACATATAACAATTTAAGTGTAAGTTCATTTTGGTGCAAAAAAAATTGAAATCCAAAAATAGTTTTTATAATACACATTTTTCATGAACTTTTTGTAGATCCCCAGTATTTACTGAACAAATTGATGTGAAATTCACAGAGATTTTTAATGATTTTTCAGTCTTATGTTTTCGAATCCAGTTCAATTTAGTGGCCAAATGGCAAATTGTTTATTGTGGCAGTTTTTTATCTTCAACCTTCAGTCACAAATTTGATATGTCTAATTTTAAACCAAAGATTCAGGGATAACAAAGTTTTTAATTAACGATAATTTTGACCATGGTCTATGAACTTAACGAGGTATTTTCTTAGAGTGAGTGTATTTCCTACAACACTGCCTCTGTGCTGCCACAGCTGTAGCCACTTCCTGTCTGTGATGTTGATTTCCCGCCTTGGTTCTCCAGCAGATTGAGGTCTCAAGCAGGTCCCCGGGGCTTTTGTACACCTCCCTCCGACGGTTCTCTCACTGTGCCTTCTCATTGCACAGAAATACATTGCTGAGTCCCCCACTTGTGAAGCGGAGATGACAAGGTTGACGGATTTTCTTGCCTTCTGGAAATTCAATGAGTAGCGACCTTCTGTTGCATTTTGCTTGTCATAAGACTCCTGACGAATAAGAAAAATCATCTCTCCACTGCTGGGCTGCTTGTACCAGAATAGACCATAACTTTGATCACTGGTGTCATATGTGCAGTCCAGAGTCACAACCTCCTTTTCCTGCATGAACATTGCTGGTTGGGTTTGAGTTATCTTCTGGGCAATGCCAGATCCTGAAGGTAAAAAAAAAGAGAATTTGAAGGTTTAAGGATAAAGTGCGTTGGGACAAAGAAATTCAATTTTTGTACCCCATTACCCCTCCTTCCCAAAGTTTCCATAAAGATACTTCTAAAATCCTTAGTTCATACAGAAAGTCCATTCCCACTGGGCCATCCCTACCTAGCCACAGTGAAGCTGTGACCACCTTCAGCAGGCTAGAAAGTAACATATTTGGTTATTTTCCTAGACAAAAAATATCTTCTTCTTTATTTTCAGGACTCTGCACTGTGAGATGAACCTGGCATGGTGAGAGAAGAATTACTGGGCCATGTGCTGCTGCTACTGCTGCCCTAGAACAGGAAACAGAGGTTTCCTGGTATAGCAAACTAGTGTGTGTTATCTCACACTTCTCTATGAGAACCTCACCCAATGCAAACTTTCTTTTCGATCAACCAACTCTTAATTTGTTAACAAATCTGAAAATAAACATGGTCACATTGAGAGGAAAAATGATTATTCGACCAACTGCTGTATTTTGCCATTGCACCTGTGATGGAACTAGAAGATTGACACATATTTTATACCTGTAATGAATTATAGAGCCAATGTAAGATACAATAATCCTCTAGCCTCACATCTATGTATGTTGTTGTTTCTCCTAAAGTACAAATACATCACATTGTGATAAGAAGATTTGGACAAATCTCTGCAGATCTTTTGCCTTATCTATTGATATAACAATATTCCTCCTCAATTCCAATGCCTATCCAGTTGCCAATCTTGGGGCCTGACAGCAGAAAAAATGAATCTGTCTTTGATGAAGAGTTTAGAACTAACCCCTCAGATATCAAGTTGTATTTTAAAGGTCCCGTTCTCTTTTCTATTCAGTTTCAACAGCCAGCTCTGTTCATACAGATCATATTAGATATCAGTGTTTGGTTATTAGGTTATCAAGCCTTTGAATTTATATTTTTTCCATGACTTCAATTTAGACCCCACATGAGCCCCAGCAAGCCACTCCATTTTGTATGCCCAACTCTGAAGATAATGTATTCTGGGCGATCCCACATACAGGACAACTGATTACAGGACCACTGATTGTGACAAACTTTTCTTTCTGTGTGAATATTAAAGGCCATGCCCTAGTGATACTACTCAAAAAACTGCAAACCACAAAGATCATTGCCTTGCCTACCATAATTTATTTCTTAATATAGTAGCCATAGCTTATCGCTCTTGTCTTAAAATAGCTTATCTTAGCCTTGTCAAAATTGGTTGAAGTATCTTCAGATCTTTCACAGGAATCACCATTAAATCTTATGATACCACATACAGTACGAGTTATCTATTTTGTAAAAGCATCCATTATTTTTTCTTCCAGTTGGTGGACTAATTATGAAATACTACAAATTTATCTTCATAGTATTCAACTCCATTACACTTCTCAATCAATAAATCTTTTAACTGTGCTTTTGTTACTTAAGAAGTGTCCATACCCAAACAGATATTTTGGACAGTCTCATATCAACTTCTGAATTAATTGCTTTAATGTCTTATACTCAGAGTTGAAAAGGAATAACACAAAACTTATTATGTAATAACTACCCAAGACTCTATTATAAAATTCAATCTCTTAGAAGAAGTAAAATTAATGCAGGTAGCTGAACTTGTGACTTTCGTTTTTACATGTCAAATTATGACAAATATGAACAGTGATAGTCAATGTTTTAACATAGTTCACAACTTCCAAATATAATAGAGCTGATGAGGTTTCTTAACCTTCTTTATTTCTTCTTAACCTTCTTATATATTTCATGTATCTTTATAAAAATGGACACCAAATACATAAATTATTTGATACCTTCACGCTATTCAAATAAATTTTCTAATGAAGACAAAGTCCCATGTATGAAAGGCACTTTAGAAGCTAGAAAAAAAATACATGAGCAGCGGATCATGCTAGACATGGCTTTCTGACTAAAGTCCTTATTCAAGCACCTCTTATGGAACTTAATGGCACATCCATGGAAAATGTCAATAACTCCATCTTAGATGAATTATTGATTTGTTTGATCAGTGGTGATAAGATATATCAAGGCCAGAAAGGTTGTTTGGTGGAACCAAATGATTGCCAATGAACACTTGTTAATACCCCCCAGGGACCACTCATCACGGTAGGGACATGTTGACTGCAATATTAAACATTTGTGGGTGGGGAGACTTTTCTAGAATAGTAGGGAATGCAGACAGTTCATGTCTTTTTTGGAACCTCCAAAATTCCATGAAAACTGTAAAAATTGAATATGAACTGGAATACTGTCCTAAGGGAACAGTTGAGTATGTTTTAGACAGTTCTACTCCCTAAGGGGTTGTGAGTATGCACTAGTAAGAGTTGTTTTATTTTCTACATGAGTTGAAGCACTCCCCTGTCATAAAGATACAGCACTCACAAGCGCTGAATCAATTGATTTCCATTTCTCATCTGTGCCAATCCAAATTATCTATATGTAGAGGAACATATTTTTCTAAGACAGTTATGTAAGGTTTTGCTCTCACTCAGGAATTTCGCTTTTCTTATCACCTCCTGGTTCTCTGAAAATGTTGAAACAATGTAGGACTATTAAGAATAAAATTAATTACCCTATCAGACATCTGTGAACTCCCATGAACTAAAGCATTATTACCCCAGCTCTAACGGCCTTGCATTCTTCCCCCTCCCAAAGTCATGCGTCATCTCACTATGAACTGGTCACTAGTAAGCCCATATTACTCAGAATGTTCTGAACCACACATATTATATTCTTACACACTTAACTATTAATAGACAAATAAATCCATTATATTCAGTCCTTTAACCAACAGGTACAGGTTCTTTCCTGACCTTTCATTTAATCAGCTTTTACTTTACCTAAGTATTCAAAAAAATTTTCGAAGAAATATTGCCTTTGAACTTCTGGAAATGTGTTCTTGACAACACAAGAAGAGAAGCCAACGTGACCATAGCAACAGGGATTGGAGGGATGGCACCACAAGCCAAGAAATGCTGGCAGAGCTAGAAGAGGCAAGGAACAGATTCGTCTCTGCAGCCTCTGGAGGGGGCCCTACTGACGCCTTGATTTCAGCCCAGTAAAACTGATTGAAAAAAATATGAATCTGTTGTTTTAAGATAGCAAGTTTGTACAGAGGCAACAAAAAAATACGCCAAACTTAGTGTATTCAATGTGTTTTATTTAGCTCCGTTGATCTGTTTCATTCTATGCCAACCTCAGAATGTAGTTTTATGGTAAATTTTATTACCTACTAGCGTATCTCCTCATCAGTACTCTTTTCCATTTAAAGTTTAATGCTTAAATGTGTCTGAATCTAAGCTGTGTACTGACTTTGCATACTCTAGCTAGATAATTTTTTTCTTACATTGGAAAAATTGACAACTAAGATACAGCAATTAAGCCAATAGTAATTACACTCTTTCTTCTAAACAAGCAATAAATAAATAGACTATAAGCCATGATTCCCACTCACTCTATTTCAGTCTTGGAGGAAGTGGACTGATCAAGAGTCAGCTTGCTTCTCTGGAGAGGAGGTAGTGGTATAGACAGGGAAATAACAAAAGCCAGTTGAGTTGTTGGGCTACAATACTGACCTTGCTTGTTTAGTTGTTTTTAACCCTAATTTAATCTAATGACTTTTCCTATAAGACCAAGCTAATAACTAACAGCCATAACTCAGCCAGAAGGGATCATTCTCACCCTACCAATCGCCAGTTATATCCATCCTTAGGAATAATATGAGGGATCTTGAAATTAGCCTACTCTTGACCACAGGTGGGAGAATTAGGGAATTAATTATTTGTGCAACTTCTTTATTTCCATTATTTTTATTGACAACACTAAAAGGCATGACTTTTGAAAAGGAAACTGCGCTAGTAATGTTTAAAGCAGTCAAAACATGGAAGTGAGATGGGGTATTTGGAACAAGCTACTACAAATTAACTATGCAAATGCCTCCTGCAATTTACTAATGAGATTGAATAAAGTAGCTGAAAAACATTTATTAAAAACATTCCCACATAACTCAGAAAGAAAAAGGTAACAATAAAAATTAAATGTCTAGAAAAAATTTAATTATCTTAAAACAATGAAGTCTTATGGAAAAGAATGACATAGATAAATGGAAAGAAATATTAAGCTCTCAAATATTCAAGTAAAACAAATATATATTTTATGAGTTTAATTATTCACAAATAAAATTATACATTTAATTCAACCACAAAGCCTAAATTAAAATTTTGAATATACAATGTTTAATCCATTTTTTTCTCTCTTTTTACAAACATCTATTGATTATTAACAATGTGAAAAAGCTTACACTAGGTTCTGCAGAAATAGCAGTAATTTAAAAACACAACTTGTCTTAATTCTGTGAGAGGGTAAATAAGAAGAGATACTGATAAGATTTTGAAGAAGAATATACTGATGAGTCTAATCTGAAGTTCACATTTTAAAGTCACTTCCTGTTTTAATTTCCCTCACACACACAGGGTATATATCCAAACTTGTCTCTAAAGGAAAACTCATCACATTTTCCCTACAAGAAACAGCAGGTAGAAGGGGCTGTCAAATTTTACCACAGATACAGAGATCAAGAAAATGAAAATAATTGTGACTTATGAAAATTTCTCACGGAGCTATTAAAAAGCATGTGTTTGAGGAGAGGACTTGATGAAGTGAGAAAAGTTCAATTTGAGACATAAGAATAGGTGAAAAAATCATGATCCTAATTATAATACGACTCTATGAAGAAACAAAGCTACATATTAGGCTGGTGCAAAAGTAATTGCTGTTTTTGCCATTAAAAGCTATGGCAAAAACAGCAATTACTTTTGCAACAATCTAATATTAGCAAAAAACTATCTGGGTACAGAATTATCAATTTTGTGTTTTTTATATTTTACACATTATCTGGTGTTGGCATGCAATGTTTTACAATAAGAAAAAGATAACAAAAGCAATTTTGAAAACTAAGTTATAATTTATCCATAATAGGGATTACAATATTGATACTAAGGGGTTTTATATATAGGAGAGGAGTCTGAATA
The DNA here is from genome assembly GCF_002776525.5 of Piliocolobus tephrosceles. Classification (NCBI taxonomy): domain Eukaryota; kingdom Metazoa; phylum Chordata; class Mammalia; order Primates; family Cercopithecidae; genus Piliocolobus; species Piliocolobus tephrosceles. The sequence goes on from NC_045439.1 coordinate 124,374,449, forward strand.
GCAAGTGTAATGTCACATTTAAAGACTAGATTACAAAATCAAACATCACTAAATCTCTGTAAGGATCCCTTGAGCAGAGCTTCCTGATTGCTGAACACATGGTGGGTGGCATAGCCAGAGAAGGCATGGAAACTCAGTGCCATTTTTCCCATACCTTGCCCTATGCATCTCTTTAGCTGACTCTTTACTATGTACACGTATATCAAAACTTCATGTTGCTAACTTAAATGTGTACAATACTTTTTTTTGAAAAACGGAATCCATTAAGCATCAACTGTCCAACAAAATGCTCTAAACTTTTCTGGGTCTCCTTGAATCTAAACTTCTTATTATATGGTTTTAATATCTATATGTTAGTTTCCGCTTGTGAACAAACAAAATGACAAGTGTTATAATTAAAATTTATTCCAAAGGAAAAGAGATGCTGCTTCACCTCCCATCTCAGGTTTGGGTGATGGTTACAGGTGCCTGGGAAGCAATGTGTATTCTCTGCACAGAAGTAGACAGCTGAGTCTCCAGGTTCAGTAGCTGCAATTTGCAGAGAGAGATGTTTCACTGTCTTATTCAATAAAACAGTGAGTCTTTGGCCTTCCCTCTTGGCCATATTTGAACGGATGTCTATAATGAATTGAGGACCTTTTCCAGATTCTTGCTTGTACCAAAGGAAGTAGTCTGAGGCACTGTCTGAATAAGTACAGCTGATAACAGAGTTGTCTCCCTCCTGAACACTCACGGTAGGAAGATGCAGCCCCACACTCTCTCCTCTGCCCACCCCTGTGCAGAAAGAAAAAGAAAAAGAAGAAGGTTTATCAAGTTATTATTCTCCAGAATTTTCTTTTTCTACAGTAACTAGAGGAAACCCAAATAAAGCAAGTCTTCCCCTGGACATCTCAAAGACATCATCTAATATACTGTGTTACCCAAAACTCTAAACTCACAGTCCAGCTGCAGCCACAAGTACATAAATGAAGCTCGAATGTATGCCATCATTGTTCTTCCCAAATAGGATCAGTCATAAACCTACAATCTCCAGCCATAAGAGCTACTTCTATCATCGGGTTTTCCTTTCTTTCCTCTAAAAATCATAGTGGTTTCTCACATTGTCTACTCAGCCAATAGAAAAAGGCTCTGCTTCTGCCATAAACCGATTTATTCAGTATCCACTAAAATGAACCCTCCATGTGTTCCGCATCAGCAGAGAAGCACTGCCATCTTGTGGTCACATTGGTAGCTACTAAACTTGCTGTTGGAATGTTTTTCTATAACCCTGTGAGGGACTCAGATAAACAAAAGGAGCAATAGATCAAACAAATAAAGTCCTCACACTGAAATTAAGTTCACAGTAAGAATGTAGACATCAAGATTGATATTATGCAAACTAATGAGTCATTGTTAAAAAGTTGGAAAGAGGTAGATGTTGCAGGTGTTTATGCAATGATGCACCAAGTTTACATGTTTGAAATCAGGAAAGCACCATGATTCACTCTCCTGGACGAAGAAAAGTAATATAGTCCCTTGCAGTCAAATCTATCATCACTATTTGTTTGTTATGGAGAAAAACTCTTTCTTAAAGGAATATGTAAGCCAAAGATAAGAGTAAAAGAGAGAGGACCACTCAATATTTCAAGTGCATATTATCTCAGGTTCTGCTTCTCCAAGACTGGTCTTCCCCATGACCTTCTATTCCCAGAGACTTAACGGTACCAACAGTCAAAATGTGGAATCTTTCTTTGGTAAAGATGGCTTTAATAAAAGGTAAAGAATTAAAGTACAATGACAAAGGACAAGAGGGACAAGTTCCATTAGTTATCAATACTCCAACAATAGGAACAGTTTGACCCATAGATTGGGCTGGTTTGCAAGGAGAAATCTGGCAGGTTTTAATAAGTCTTTTCCTATTGCTATGTGGCTTGTATTCTGCAAAGCACAGAAAGAACAAGGAGAAATTCTCAGAAAACATCAGGCTGCAGGCTCCAAAAATGAAGCCACATGTAAATTTCTTATTAAGGTGCTTTTATTTTCTGATATCAAAATGAATGATATCAATATGGCATGTCCTCATGACCAGCAATGTGTGGCCTGGTCAGAACAGTTGTGAGAGCCTGCAGGGTGTGTGGGGAAAGGTCTGGACAGAGGAAGGGGAGAGGTAGAAATTAAATCAGAGTGGATATCATACACACATCCTATTTTTCCTCCAACCAACCAACTTCTAGTTGGAAACATTTTCTAATCTCCTGATTTCAAGAAACTATTTATTTCTAAATTCGCAATGCATGTTATCAAATAGTTTTCATTTATCAGAATTTTCATATATTTGAATTCTCTAATTTTCTGTCAAACTGTGTAATTTGGGAAATTTGACTCATATCTTCAGTGGAACTTGCCTCTAAAATATAAGCCAACTCATTTGGCATGGACTGCTCTTGCCTTAGCCATTGCTAGCTCTGATTCCATATCTGCCGTTTTCTCCGAAACTCCACTACAACATTCTTGCCTAAGATGTTGATAAAGTCCTTCAGTCTTGTACGTTTCTGGGTTTATCTCTCCTTGCCAGAAAAAATTTCTCATCTACTTTAATTTTTGGTACGTTCTGATTACTTCTGTAAAAATAAATCTATGGAAGCCAAAATATTGCCTGTGTCCACTAGGAAGGATAGTGCAAAACTAAATAAGTGACCATGGGGAAAGTTTCCTCAGAAACCAATACTATCTCGTTTCCAGAAGAAAGCACCTTTCCTGTGACTTGTACTCACTAGGCCCCCGGAATTTAAGAGACTCAATATAATTTCTTATTCACATCTTGCACCCTTCAGTATGTAAGGAAAGTTATCATGAAAAATATCAACTAAAATATATAAATATAGATATGTATACATAAAATGTGTGTTTTTACATATGTAAAACTTCTCTGTTCTAAGGATTTTCCCTTTTCTCATTCATTCCTTATACAATATAATTCTCAAATCCTTTATTGGATGAATTTCTATCTTTTTGGTAATGGACAATTTAGGTCAGTATTTGGCCTTTTGAGTATAGCATTAAGAACTGAATGTAATGGTCTAAATATGACCACTCATATGGATCACAGTATTTCGCATATTAACTATGCCTTAGGTATAGCCATCCCCTGGACAAAATTCCCAACCCTATGATTATTTCATTGGATATTACCTAACTCATTGTCAATGTGTTGGCCCAGAAAAGATTTTCTAACACCTTCATGAACTGTCAGCTACACGAGGACATGTTACCTTTAGCTTCTCTATTCTAATTATTATTTTTTGACAATGTAGAGTAATGCTCACTATGTCCACATCCTTCCTTCAAGGAATATCCACCCAGCATAATGAATATATCTTACTATTTTTAGGAAAGTCCTTAGAAACACCTTTGGGGGTTGAGGGTGGCACCATCACGTTTGGCTCACTGCTACAGCAGCCAGTGAGTCATGGACTGATTTCCTCGTAGAATAACAGTGGCTCAGCCTGTGTATCTGTCTTGCCCAAAGTGGTAAATGTTTACACAAACTGGAACTCTCCGTTCTCATGGTCAAAGTGATTAAACCAAGGCTTTCTGGGAACCAAAATGCACAGGTCAGCCTGGTAGGGCTGCCATTAGATAATTTCTCTTTGTTCAACAATATGTGCCTGCAGGAATAGCCAAGAGTAAGAACGCTAAGGAGGAAGTGAGGAAATCCAGTTTCTTTCTACTCATTTACTATCTAATGGTTTCATACTGGCATTTTGGATATGGTTTTCGTGTTTGTGAAATGAAGTTGAACTATAAGGTTTCTAAGTGCTTTTATAAGTCTAAAATTCTTTTATACTATTTAACAGAGCAAATATTGACTGAGGACTGATTGTGTACAATATAGAGCACAGGAGTAGTCAGAAATTATCCTGCATCAAGGAACTCCAAGACCATTGTCACGCCCACATGCAATCTAGTGGGTCTGAGGTTACCCTAACCAATCCTTGGGCTCGGTCAGAAGCAGAGACAGTCTTGTGTGATCTCAGCACTTTGGGAGACCTAGACAGGAGGATCACTTGAGCCCAGGAGTTCAGGGCTAAAGCAAACTATAATTTTGTCACTGCACTTGAGTTTGGGCAATGGAGCAAGACCCCTTCTCTTAAAAAATAAATACTTTTTAAAAAAGTAACAAAGTGGCTTCCTGATATGTATATGATTCACTATGTTTGCTTGTGCATTCTATCATTGTATCTTCAATTATAAGAAAAATTAATTTGAAAATTAGCCTCTAAGTCGATAACTGGGTCATTCAAAACTTCGCAGGAAAATAATATTCCTTTCCATCAAGCTGCTACCCTTACATTTAATTTCTATTTTGAAACCTGCAGATATTCAAATTGTAATGTATTAATTTTCAAAACTAGAGTTTCTAAACTTTTTGTTTGTTTGTTTGTTTTGAGACGGAGTCTTGCTGTCCCCCAGGCTGGAGTTGCAGAGGCGAGATCTCGGCTCACTGCAAGCTCCACCTCCCGGGTTCACGCCATTCTCCTGCCTCAGCCTCCTCAGTAGCTGGGACTACAGGCGCCCGCCACCTCGCCCGGCTAATTTTTTATAATTTTCGTAGAGACAGGGTTTCACCGTGTTAGCCAGGATGGTCTGGATCTCCTGACCTCGTGATCCGCTCGCCTCGGCCTCCCAAAGTTCTGGGATTACAGGCGTGAGCCACTGCGCCTGGCCGAGTTTCTAAACTTTTTGAAGGATTCAGATAACTCTTCAACATGCCTTATTGCAATGTTCATGATCAGTCTTTTATTTAAAAGTTTTTAAGTTTAAAAACGTAAGTTTTAAAAATTCATCTGAACAGGAAACCACCCACAGTGGCCCAGTGAGACTGCACAGCAATCTCTCACGAGAGAAAGAGGCACTATTTCTAATGTATGAAGATATAGGGTTTTTTTTTAAAGCACTTTATGTAAGAGTAGTTTACGGATAATATGTGAGGAAGGGAGATGGTATCTCTCAGAAGACTCTGTGTCTCAGCTGGGTTAAGTAGAGCTTTAAAGAGTCATGGGAAGAGAGACCCCATTTCCCAAATTACACAGTTTGACAGAAAATTAGAGAATTCAAATATATGAAAATTCTGATAAATGAAAACTATTTGATAACATGCATTGCGAATTTAGAAATAAATAGTTTCTTGAAATCAGGAGATTAGAAAATGTTTCCAACTAGAAGTTGGTTGGTTGGAGGAAAAATAGGATGTGTGTATGATATCCACTCTGATTTAATTTCTACCTCTCCCCTTCCTCTGTCCAGACCTTTCCCCACACACCCTGCAGGCTCTCACAACTGTTCTGACCAGGCCACACATTGCTGGTCAAATTAAATATTGTCCTCTCCCTATTCTCTTTCTGTTCTTGATCCTTATTTTATTCCTATTTTCTTCTCTTCTGTTTATTCTTGTTCCTTATAGTCTCAGAGAAGATACAAGAAAAGATCAGATATCAGGGGTATTTAGAATAATTTCCAGGTCAGTGAATTTCATGAATTTTAATCATAAGAATTTAGAAATTGAAAACAAGTAATGGAGATTTTTTCTAATGAGCGTCCATGCTCCCAATGCCCATTAAAACTCCTATTCCCTTACCTCTGCTTACAGAATCATCTTCACAATGGATTCGTAGATCTATGAACTCCAGCTTTCTGAGGTTTTATATAGAATGTCAGAGCTGAAAACCTAAGATGAACTTTACACACACATCACCCACCACCCCGCACCAGCTCCCTGTTATCTGTGATTTGACTGACTCGCATGCCCTCTTGTATCCTGTTTCATCCCCTGAGAACATCAGAAAAAGTCTTCATTTCTGGAACTCCTCGAGTGCCCCCTAGTGGACTGAAACCATCAACAACGACCACTTTGCACCAACTTAGCTCCTCAGTAGTCACACAACACAGCCCCATTCACTTCACGTTTCCTATGAAGGAAATGGAGGTGGTCAGAAAACAATGTAACGGCCTAGATTGAATGGGGGTTAACAGTGAACCAATTACCACTTTTAAAATGCCATTTCATGGAAATTAATATCTTAAAATAATTTGGCAATTCCCATCTTGTGCAATTTATTTGAATTCTCTGATTTTGTTTGAGAAAATCCAAAAATATTTTTTGAAGTATTACCATAAGTGATTAATTTATTAGGATTTAAGAGTATATAAAAAGTGATGAGACATTAGTTTATAATCTACTGAAGAGTACAAAACTACACATGTCTATAATAAAATCAATAAAATCTATAATAAAATCACACTGCGATCCTAAGCGGAGTGTGAACTAAAAGCTAATGATCCTAGAGGTGGAGGAAATACTTAGGAAGGTTGGACAAGACCTTATAAAGAGAGTGGTCATTTTCCCCTTTCTCTCCTTTTTCATGAGGATAATAGAATAGGATATGGATAAACCTCTATGATGGCTTTTATGACTTTTTGTTGGTTTAATATTAGAAAGGATTGATGAACATTTGAAATTATTAAAAGTGATACAACATACTAGGTAAACAAAAATTTACTTTTACTACCACTCCCAATTCTGATTCTTTCATTGCTCATTACCCTAATTCTCCCTTCATCTTATCAATTTGGAGTTGATACTTTCAAATGTTTTACTATAGCATTATATACATGTACTAAATACCAAAAAAAAACTGAAAATAAATAGTATTTTGGTTATTATTTTTAAATTTAATACAAAATGATGCATCTCATGCATACCTTTTTGTAACTCACAATATAAATTCAATAATGCATCTTGTAGAGCTTATTATATTAACACATATGGGAACTTCTGCTACATTGCATCCTATTAGAGATATACTTCAGTTTATATAGTCCTCTCCTATTGATGAAGACTTAAGATGATATGTGATATAGTTTGGATCTGTGTCCCTGCCCAAATCTCATGTTGAAATGTAATCCCCAAAGTCACAGGTGAGCGATGACTACTTGGGCTCGTGGTGTTGGGATAAAATAATTTACAATGACTGTTGTAGGTAAAGAAAGGCAGATCTATTAAAGAAAGTATGAAAGTAGTTGCCAGGGAGCAATCAGCAGAAGAGGAGCTGATGGTAAGGAAACAAAGGCTTGCTGGAGATTTTACAGGATGTTTTTGGGTTGCAGAGTGCTACATGCAGTACTGATAATGCCAAGGTAGCATTATCTAACTAAGGTAGCAAGGAAGTAACTTGCATTCTTCTGTCAACTGAGGTTTTGGATGATACATAGAGGTATTTGGTGACAAGCAGGAAGTCTGTGAGTTAAGTATGTTGTTTGCTCAGGAGAGCTATAGGTTCTGAGCCATAAAGAAAGACATATAACTTATCTGCTTCCTCTTTCTGTTTATATGTCCTGGACCATGAAAAAAAAAGGCAGATCTATAGCTTATTTGCTTTATCCCTTTACTTTCCCCTGGTTCTGCCAGCCTGACTCCTTTTCCCTAATCAGGATTCCACACCCAATGCTGGAGGTCAGGCCTGGTAGGAGGGGACTGGGTCATGGGGGTGGATCTCCCCCTTGCTACTGTCCAGAGTTCTCCTGAGATCTGTTTGTTTAAAAGTGTATAGTACCTTCCTTTCTCTCTGGGTTCTGCTTTTGCCATGTAAGACAGCCTCTCCCTCTTTACCTTCCACCTTGAGTAAAAGCTCCCTGAGGCCTCCCCAGAAGCAGATGCCACTGTGCTTCCTGTACGGTCTGTGGAACTGTGAGCCACTTAAATCTCTTTTCTTTATAAATTATCATGTCTCAGCATTTTTTATAACAGTGTGAGAACAGACTAATACAACGTTTTTTTTTTGTTTTTTTGTTTTTTTTTTTTTTGAGATGGAGTCTCGCTCTGTTGCCCAGGCTGGAGTGCAGTGGCCGGATCTCAGCTCACTGCAAGCTCCGCCTCCCGGGTTTATGCCATTCTCCTGCCTCAGCCTCCTGAGTAGCTGGGACTACAGGCACCCGCCACCTCGCCTGGCTAGTTTTTTGTATTTTTTAGTAGAGACGGGGTTTCACCGGTTAGCCAGGATGGTCTCGATCTCCTGACCTTGTGATCCGCCCGTCTTGGCCTTCTAAAGTGCTAGGATTACAGGCTTGAGCCACCGCGCCCGGCCAACGGTTTTTTTTTTAGCTATGAAATACAATGCTGCAATAAACTTTTTGAGCATTCTGCTTTATTCACATGTTCCCATGTTTCTCCAGGAGCAAAGACTATGAGCCAGTGAAGGCACCTATGTGGCCAATGGTGAAAAACACTCCAGGCAGAGGGAAGATCAGGGACAACGGCTCTGAGGAGGAAGGGAGCAAATTCATGTTGCAATTATGTTGTCGGATGGTTTTCTTTTCTATTACTTTTCTTAATGTACATTGGAGCTATAGTTTATTGTTCATTTCATAATATCTTGCTGAAATTATTGTCCTGATGTATATAGCTATGTGTAGTTTCTTCCAATCAGCCACGAAGGTAATTCTAAAAATCGTAAGTCAGCAGGAGGTAAAGGAGAAGGACTGGGACATACAAGGAAAAAATGTTACAGAACAACACTGAGGAAAAAAAAAGAATAACATTGGGCATAAAAATTAGATTTATATATGCATACACATATATACATACATTTACATGCACATTTCTATACATACATTTGTATAACAGGGGTACTTATCATAACAGCAATATACATTACATTTTCAAAGCAGTATGAAGAAAAATCAAACTATCAATGCAAGAGAAGACAGGCTAAAAAGAAACAAGAAAAAATCAAGAGAACGCTACGTAAAACAAATAAATTTAAAATGAATCCAAGCATGTCAGCAATCAAAACATATATTTTAAAAAAGATTACCTGATTGAATCAAAATTTAAAATATTGATACATACTACTTGGAAAAAACAGAAAACAATCCTCAAGAAAGCTGAGCATATATGATGGGATTCTTCCTGCTGCTCCTGTGTTTAAGGACTGTAGCCACCTTCCTCATCCGCTTAACCCACTGCACTTGTCCTAAACAATTTCAAAAGAATTTCAATTCTTTTTCTTTTATAATGTCAGTTCTGCTGATGAGGTGGTAAAGGAGGAGTGCAAGAGAAAAATAGCAAGTTAGCTAAATTGGCTTCTGCACAGGTAGACTCTAATATTAGAGAAACAATAAGACAGAGGTAAAAAAACAAAATAACATTCAGACAGAAAACAGAATGGGGAAAGAAAGGAAAACTGTCAGAGATAAAATACCAAGCAGAAATTAAGATTTATCTTCAGGAAAGAACAAATCTAAACATGAGAGAATTCTGCACCCCAATGGAACAAAGGAAAAAGAAGCCACCTCTGAAAAAGAGCTTTCAATTTTTATCACTGGTTTTTTGCAGTTTAGAATATTTTATAAGCTATCTGTATGTGTAATTGCACATTTCTCATTCCTCCAGAAAGAAACTCAATACAGCAAAATCTCATCATCAAAATTATACATGATCATTGTGTGCACGAGAAATTAGTAAAGCAGTGCATAAAGAAAGGTTTCAACTGTTTTGTTTGCTAATATAATATTTACTTGGAGAGTTGTTATGGACTGAGTTCTACCTGACTCAAAATTTACATATTGAAGCCCTTACCCCCAGTACCTCAGAATGTAACGGTGCTTGAAAATAGGATCTTTAAAGAAATAATTAAGGTAAATGATGTCACATAGGTGGACTCTAATTCAGTATGACTGCTGTTCTTATAAGAAAAGGAAATTTGGACACAGACATGTGTACCCTCAAGGGCAAGACCGTGTAAGGACACAGTGAAAAGGCAACATGATCTGCAAACTTCAGAAGAAATTGACCCTGCTGACAACTTGATCTTGAGCTTCTAGCCTGTGGAACTCTGAGATAATAAATTATGCTGTTTATGTCACCTAGTCTGTGGTATTTTGTTATGCCAGCCTTAGAATATTAATATAAAGGTCAATTTTATTGTCCCATTATATAAGACATATCACAAAAAACAATTTGACTGTTGAGCAAGGATTATAATTACATGACTTACAGATCTTCAAGACCTGCAGGAACAATGACCTAAATTTTGTTCATAATATCTGACTATCAGTTACCAAGTAAGAATAAAAATATCACAGTGTTAGGATGTATAATTTACATTAAATCTTTTCGACAAAAGACAGAGGATACTGGATATGTACTAGTTAAGTCTCAACTCTAAGGAGAGTCAATTGACTTAGTCAAGAAAGCAAACTCCAGGGTGGTCACCCACTGTTTTTATTAATACATAAGGCCACAACAGAGGAAACTACAGTTCAGCTACCCACAGTTTGATTAATACCCAAAGTTTTGCTAAATAGCATAGGCAATATTAGATGTTGGGTTTTTATTTGCAAAACTAGTGACATATTAGGTAGCATAATGAATGATAGAAAGTGGTTTTTAAATAAAGGTATTTCAGATACATGTTTCAACTAAAGTATTTTAGAGGCATACCCTACCCTTGAAATACAGGCTAGAAACATCTAGAACAACTGTACCTTGCACTCTTAAGAATGATACCAACGATTTAATCCCTAAAAGATTCTATGTCCAGTCAGTGGTGTGCACAGCTGAATGGATAAACAAATTGTGCTTTATTCATATAATAAGATACTACTCAGCAATAGCAGTAATGAAAGACTGATACACATGAGAACATGGGGGAATCTAAAAAACGCGATGAATGAAAGAAACCAGGCACAAAAGAGTAACTACTGTATGATTCCATTGATTTGAAGTCTATAATGGGTAAAGTAAATCTAAGGTGATAGAAATAAGAACATCTATTGCCTCCAGAAGGTGAGTTGACGAGAAAGGCATACATAAAACTTTCTAGGGTGACAGAAATATTCTGTCTACAGATCATTTTGCAATTATCATTGTCTTCTTCCTCCATCTGAAGGAAATAGAAAATCAAAAAATAATGATGTATTAAGAGAGTTACATGCAAGAAAAATGACTTAGAATTATAATCTCCAGACACATCCTCATAGGTGAATGAATGCCTGTTTGTGTGGTATGCTAAAACCTTTTAAAATTCATTTCAATTTGGGCCAATGGTATAATAATATTTTGTGTATAATGTGCACAAAATGTTAATTGTAAAATTAATTTTATTAATATATTAACAATATTTCCAAATTCTTAATAAAATTATTGTAGAGTTTTCTCATAATTATATAACAATAATGTAAATAAAACAATAAGTAAGTAAAACAATAAATCAATAGAGAAATAAAACAAGAAAACTACTTTGATATCTCAGGCAGGAGTGGGAGGGGAGATGGAAGATGCTTTCCAGTTGCTTGAAGTCTTTGGTGCATGTCTCAGTCTAGTACAAAGAGGAAAGAGAAACCATATAATTTCAACAGAAAAATTTTAAGGATTAATAAACAGAGTGTTAGAGTAACAAGAGAACAAATAATATGAAGAACAGAAAACTCTGCTATTCCTATTCCTGTAGGAATAGCAGACATAAGGTCCAGTCTCTACTCCTAGGGCAGGGTAGGATAACCAGGGAAGAGGTCTCTAGCCCCACCCTCAGGGCTGAGACCCAGATTTGATTGAAAAGACACAGCTGTGGCTCACTGGATGAAAGGGAAGTCGCTGTGGTGCTGTACCAGCAGAACTTGCTAGAAATCCACCCTGTAGAACATGGCAGAAAATCATCCTCTAGGACACTGGGGAAAGCTGTTCACGGGAAGGTGTCTCACTGCAGGCTCTCTTCCACAGAATCACCCCAAAACAGGGGGGTTCTGAAGGAAACTCCTGGGCACCGTGCACTGCAGGAAACTGGTACAAGTGCTCGGCATGAACTGGACACTGAAGAAGACTCCCATGGTGCAGGATCCTGATGAGTGAGCACACGGAAAGCAGAAAGCAAAATATTTTCTTCCTGACTCTCTACTACAAAGCTTAACATTGTGTCAACTGGCAAAGGAAAATGGTCGAAGGTTCCAGATCCACCTTCACAGAAGAAGCAAGGGTGAATTTAGAGCTGAGAGTCAATAAATCGATTCCTTCAACTACTTCAAGCTTCTCTATGCAACACACACATTCTTCTACACACATTTGAAACATGTACAACAACAAAATAATTCTATACTTCTATCTCCTTCGAGATACAGAAATCCATCTTGCAACTGAAGAACTTTTCATTCTTTCTCCAAAATGAAGAGATGCACAACCCCAAAAGTCATTGACTTTATCACTGATTACATTAATAGTTCTTCAAATTCAGGGACAGTCCTTCCTAAATTTTTTTTAAAAGCAGGGTCTTGTTTTGTCATCCAGGCTAGAGAACGGTGTCATGATCACAGCTCAGTGTAACTTTGAACTCCTGGGCCCATGCAATCCTCCTGAGTAGCTAGGACTACAGGTGGGCACCATCATGCCTGGCTAATTTTTTTATTTGTTTGTAGAGATGTTGTCTTGCTATGTTGCCCAGGCTGGTCTTGAAATCCTTGCCTCAAGTGATCTTCCTGCCTAAGCCTCCCACAGTGCTGAAACTACAGGTGTGAGCCACTTCACTCAGCCTGAAAATTCTGTTACCTTTACACTAAATTATAAACTTTATTTCCAACAGCTTGTACATAAGATAAAAACACAATGTAGGGAGAGAAGAAAATGTTTAGCATATGTGCTGTTGTCTCCCAATCAGGGCTCTAGCTTGGTCTTCAGTAAAATGTTCCGCCTTTCAATTAGGGTACCTGCTTCTGGGTGATGGAATATGTAGTAAGATCAGTTAATTACAAGAAAATTCAGAATTCTTTCTGAACAATCGGAATGATTGATATCATTGATAAAATAACTCAGAATTTCCACTTTCTTAATATAATTCCTTATTTTGGAAAGTTTCTCCTACAAATCATGTACTTATATAAAAGCAACAAATTATTAGTAGAAGGAAGCAAGACTACTTTGATTTTTCAGGCAGAAGTGAGTTAGGGGAGATGGGGAATGCTCTCCCAGCTGCTTAGGGTCCTTGGTATGAAATTTATTTTTCTTTAATATTCAGTTTGAGATCAGAATCAAAAGAAATGGGCAGTTCTTTCTCAAATCGATCTGCATAAAGTGCTCATGATACTATGATGAGTCCCTTTGGGCAGTGTGGCTGAGCTGATGACAATGAGTCACTTGAGATTATTTGTCTTATCAGTGGTAGATGAGAGTGTGGTCCAAAACCAGGAAAGAAGGAAGGGACTGAGGCAGGAACATTAAATGAGCATACATTTCTTTTTCATAATTTTATATATCTGACACACCATTCACCTTCCAAACAGCATTTCAGAAATCACTTAAACATATTTATCACATGTAGTCATATCACCACATCCTAAAACATACGGTTGACATCTTGATTCACCATTTGGCTAAGGAGTGCCACTGCCCACAATTTACTAATTTGATCTATATTTTCAGGGTCCCTATGCACCTACTCTCATAGACATTATAGTATGAGCTAAATGGCAGCTAAAGAGCTCTCTCCTCCTCCTTCTCCTTTTTCTCCGAAGCACTGGTTATCCTCCGAGGCAGCAAGCAGAAAGGAGTATAAAAGTTTCTTATACAGTTCTTTCCACTCTAGACATAAGAAAGTCACACATTTATACTTTCCAGCAGCTGCCTGGAATCCAGTACCATTGTAACTCTTATCAGTATTTCTAACAGAGCTTGGCATCGCAAAACTTAACCACATGACAGATTATCAAAATGTTACTATAAAAGAATCAATCTTTGGCCAGGTTCAGTGGCTCATGCCTATAATACTAGTACTTTGGGGGGCCGAGGTTGGAGGATTGCTTGAGCTCAGGAGTTTGAAACCAGCCTGGGCAACATAGTGAGACCTTTTTCTCCACTAAAAATAAAATTAAAAAAAAAAAATCAGCCAGGCATGGTGGTGCGCACCTATAGTCTCAGCTACTCAGGAAGCTGACTGAGGTGGGAGAATTTCTTGAGGCTGGGGGCGTGAGTCAAGGCTGTAGTGAGCTATGATCATGCCACTGCACTCCAGCCTACGTAAAACAGTAAAACCTTATCTCAAAAAAAAGAATCAATCTTTAATATTTCAATAGTGAAACCATATAACAACAGAGTGAAAGCAACAAGTAAAAGTGTCAGTAGCTAGAAGAGATGAACAGAATTTCATAGAAAAACTTACAATGTAGATTTGCATAATTAATATATCAACAGAATAGAAGCTATTTTTATAACTGTGAAAAAGTCTTTGGAGAAACACTGATAAATTCTAAATCTTCATTCTCCTTGTGCACTATTCCTAGTTGCCAGAACTCATATCACTGTGACAATTTTCTGAGTCCTTCATGATTCTAATGAAACTTTCACTGTTGGCTAATAATTTCTCATAATTCTTCCTAAATAGAGTTACTGAGACAAGCTATCCTGAAACCTGAATAGCACAGTTAGAGCCAGAAAAAATAAATTCTAAGAAAATATCCTATGAATGACCAGCTCAAGAATGCAAACTTGCAAGGTAAGAACATGAGAAGCTTATCTTTGTTTTCTGGGTTAGTTGAGAGATTAAATGATAAATGAAAACCAAGGTTCTCCTAGACCATATCAACATTCCCATAGTCGACCACTTAATCCAGTCACGGTCAAGGAAAGGTCCTTGAGAACCTGACTGTTAGGTGATAAGAAGTATGTCTCCTCCATCATTCTAGAATACTATTTCCTATTACGCGGTTTCTTCAATTAACAAAAAGCTTCTAAAACAAAATTTAGGGACACAGCAGGAATTGCAGAATTATATAGAAATGCCTGGATGTGCTCAGCTCTCTTTGCCTCACTCACCATCATAAAAGCAAGAGATCTTTGAAAATGTCACAGCAAGATACACTGAGTCTCTGAAAACTTCTCTAGCATAGGCAGTTTGTGTTCAGCTCCCCCTGCAGACCCAGGCACTGTGGCACCCACAGCACAGAAGTACTCAGCAGCATCACTCCAATGCACAGAGGGTTTCCTCAGGTTGAAGGAATATTGACTCTTCTTAAATTCAGCCTCAAAGCCTCTAATGCCTTGAACCAGAGTGTCTCCTGAAAAGTACTTCAGGAGCAGCTGGAGGCCTTGGCCGGGGGACTGGACATACCAGAAGAGAGAAGGTGTTGCCCCATAGGAATAGTTACATCTCAACTCCAGTGAGGCTCCTTCAGAGACAGTGATGTGGATGTCAGGCTGGGTCACTGACTGGGCTCTGGCAGTTCCTGGAAAAACAATGTGCTATCAGTGAAAGAAGTGCAGACTCAGCATAAGAAGTAAGCATTTCTAGTCAGAACCTGTGAAACTAAAGACCATAAAGAAATTTTACTCACTCAGGACAAAATGTATCCCCAGCAGTGGGATGAGCACCAGGAGCATGGCTGAGCAAGGGAAACACTATAGGCTCTTTTCTGCAAGATCTCCAGAGAACAAGAAGGAAAGTGGCTGAAGAGACCAAGAACAAGAAGTGTGGGGAAGGTTTGCTGGACAAGCTCCTTGCTTATATAAAACTACAAAACCTGCAGAGATGAATGTGGTTGCTTTTAAACCTCTGATTCTTGTCACTTGTCTCTGTCTAGAAAGAACTCAACCAGCTGCAAGAAGAAGAAACTGAGCAGTGGATTGATCTTCAACAGAAACAAAAGCTCCAGTTTGTGCAGCCTCGCCCTCTGGAGGCCTAGTGCAGAACGGGAGTTTAGCAGAGACCGCTCATTAGTGTGTTCTTCCTGTTTTCTGAGATGTATCAAAACTTCCACAGGACGTGTTTCTTCCTGACCAAATCTATGATGGTGTTTTAGTCCTAGAGTCCATTAGCAATAAGATTTCACGTAAAGATGGAGTAATACGTCATCTCACAGAGGAATCGTTATTGAAAAGTATATCAGAATTTAGGTATGAGTCTATGAGAATCTGGGCTCAGAACAATTGCCCTGGACTGAGTTTTGGATTGTTCAGTGTTGCCACAGTGGTGATGGAGGATGGTAGAGACATTTCCCTCGGATGGTGCTTGTGCAGCCATAGAGGAAAAGATTTCACACAACGAGAGCAGTGCCTCCATGCAACTAATGACAAGGCATAACTCATGACGGGAAGGCTTTGCCTCTAGGGGTAAAGAAAATAAAACTACAGAAACCTCTGGGGCTGAAGGAAATACAACCACAACAAGCGAGAAATAAAAGTTGAAATTTAAAAATAAAAACAAGTAATAATAAATGTAGATGGGAACAAAAATAAAACTCTGAAAACATGAGAATGGAGAAAGTCACTGCTTTTATTGTGGTTAAAGGGACCCTTGACAAAGTCAGAATACTTCTTTCCTTTGATTTGAAAGCATAAGCCCAGTTCTCTCCTTGGGTTCTTGATTCACTTGTTCCTGTCAGAACAGATTGTCTTGAATGAAGAAAATTGAGTAATGCTATCATTTTGTAAAAGTGTAGCCTTTGAGCGTAAACTTCTAATTCTTAATGCCATATGCTCATTTCCCTTCTCTTGAATATTTCTTCCTAAATTAAAGAATAGAAATAAAATGGAAATAGACTAAAATTCACAAGAGTAAAATAAAATGAACGTCATCTGGTGGAGGTCGTCTGGTGACACATATTTCTAGGAGATGGGAAGTAGGTGGGATCATATTGAAGATTAAATCAGAGCAGAAAAAAATATTCGAAAATAAGCTATGAGGAACAACTTCTTCTGAATTTCAGAATGGTGGTCATTTTAACTTTTCTCAAAGTTGCTGAGCATTTGCAAAGCCCAGTGTGTTCAAAGTCAAAGATCATAGGATTGTGTGATGTCTTGGAACACTGCCTTTTGCTCTGCACTGGAAGAATGTAAAGGAATTATTCAATCCTCTATAGTAGTAGAAGCAACACCTCATAGTTAAATAAGAATCAGATCATAAATAGAATATTCTCACTGAAGGGTGTTGGCAGCATTCTAAGAAACACATGATTACCTGGAAGATTTAAGGGTCTCCAAACACAGCCCCAAATACCAAAATGCATGGTTCATTTAAAGGAAGCAAAAAATCAGAAATGAAAAAAATAGGCAGTGAAAGAGAAAATTAAAAACTAATCAGCTCTGTTTTAGGTACTAAAAAAAAAAAAAAACTAGTATTTGAATAGTCCTACTATGCATTAACATACTCTTAAATCCAGATATAATTCAGAATACAAAAATTTTTAGACTTTAGGAAAAAATATAATACTTGAATTATTTATAAAAACAAGTATGCATTCTCAACTTTTTTGCACCAAAGAAATACCTTCTTAAATTTGAAAATTAAGAAACGAAATATCAAAAAAAAATTTAAGACCTTAATTAAATGGTCTTACAATCTTGATGAGAAAAATTTGCAAATATAAAAAATGAATTAGATTAACTAAAAAGGGTAATACAACTAAAGAGGGTGGGAAAAGAAAACATCAAATAGCCATTCTTGATGAATATTATGGACAACCACAAATTAATGCAGGACCATAGTAGAATAGGAGATAACTTTAAGATACCTACAGCCAATCTCTGCCATGGATTGCAAGGAAAAACTGAACAAAATGCAAAAAAAAAGAAAAAAAAGAAAAAAAAACTAACTGTGGACTCTGAAATTACCCAAGAGCTAGCAGATTGTGTAGGGAAGTCAAATTTGGAGAAGCAACCTGCACAAGGGTGAATTTCATATTTTTTCTGTTTCTTTCTCTCGACTTTGCCCTGAGGGAGGCCCCAATGCATACAGCAATATGGTAATGATGTAGGAAGTCAAAACTCTGCAAGAAACACAATTTTCTGCCTCTGTGGGTCAGGCTAGAAAAGAGAGACCCTAGGGAAGAGATGGAAAATAGTTTTAAGTCTCAGGCTGATCCCAAGGCTCTACATACGTGAACCTGACTCAGACCAGAACAGCAAATCTTAGGTTATTTAACTAATATTTGAATCACCATTCCAGTCTCAGACTACCCCCAAGTGGCACCCATGCAGGAGAAACTAAAACCAATGTAGCAGAGAGTTCAGGAACTGACCTGAGATTTGAGCCACTCAAACTGGTTTCTCTAATCCCTGAGCTACACACGACAGGTATAAACCCAAACCAACATTGCAAATGATTAGAGAACTGAACTGTGATTTTGAGCTACCAAATTCCACAAAAGGGGAGAAACAACTAACAGTGTGAACCAAACTAGGTTGATTTTCTGCTCAAACAAAAACATTAACATTTTTTAGATGATTGTTTTTTAAAGAAGAAGAAGGAAGAGGAGGTGAAAACAGAGGGTACACACATAGTATTTGAAATGTTTAAGATGTATGTCAAAATTATTTGACATACAAAGAGCCAGAACAAATGAACTAATATTTAAGTAAAAGATCAACAAATTCAAATATCAAGATGACTAAGATACTAAAACTCATAGAAAAACATGTCAAAGTAGCTCTTTTGATTATGTTCCACAAAGTAAAGAAAAAAATAGAAACTGAACTGAAAAATAGAGTATCAAAAATAAAAATCTTATAGTAAGGGCTCAATTGCAAAATGATGATAGAGAAAAGAATATGCAAAATTGAAAATAGATCAATATAGATTATTTAATCCAATTAATTTTGACTTTGTCTTCCCCCAGGAGACATTTGGCAAATCTGAACACAATTTTGGCTGTCACAACTTGGGGTGTGTACTGCTATAGGCATCTAGTGTGGAGAAGCTAGTGGTGGTGTTAAAAATTCTACAACACACAGGGCAGCCCCACACCCCAATAAAAAAATTATAGGACCCAAAATATCAGTAGTGCCAAGGTCAGGAAACACTGGCAAACCTTCACATCAATTTGAAAATTGAAATAAAAAAACCCAGAGCCCTGGAGACCCATGGGAAAATATTCTAAAGTCTAAATTATCTCTAACTAGAGTCCTAGAGGGAGAGAAAAAAGATGTTGGGTCAGAAAACATATTTGAAGAAAGAATGGTCAAAAGCTTACCAAATTCACTGAAAGACATGCATTTATCAATTCAAGCCCCAAACAAGGTAAAACCAAAGAGAACCACATCTAAACACATTATAATTATATCACTGACAACAAAAGATTGTATAATTTTTCGTGTGTGTGTGTGTGTACACAGCTTCTATATGAAGCAGCTAGAGAAAAACAATATATTACATCATTGGAGGACAATTACTTGATGGCCATGGATTTCTATTCAGAAAGCATGGAGGCCAAAAGACAATGAAATGGCATCTTTAAAGTGAGGAGGGGAACGTGTTGACACAGAATTACAGACCCAGTAAAAACTATCTTCCAAAAATAAAGGGCAAGTTAAACATACATTTTCAGACAATTAACAAATGAAAAATACGTTTCCCAGCAAATCTGCTCTAGAAAAAATACTAAAGGGAGTTTTTAAGTTTGAAGGGAATTTCAGTTACATCCCCTGGAGTCAGAGAAAACCCAAATCTTCAGGAACAAAGGAAGATACCAGAAATGATAAATAGCTGTTAAGTATAAAATAGTTCTTATTCTTCTCCTTAAGTTTTATAAAGTGCATATAATTGTTGAAAGCAAAAATTATAACATTGTATGGTGAAGTTTTCTATATATTGTGATTTTTTAAAAAATTGAGACAAGGATCTCGCTCTATTGCTTAGGCTGGAATACAGTGGCATCGTCGTAGCTAACTGCAGCCTTGAACTCTTGGGCTTAAGCTATCATACTGCTTCAACTTGCCGAGTAGTTGAGGCTACAGGTGAGTGCCACCATAACCGGCTAATTTCTTTTGTATTTCATATAGATGGGGTCTCACTTTGTTGCCCAGGCTGGTCTCAAACCCCTGAGTTCAAGCAATCCTCCCACCTCTGCCTCCCAAAGTGCTGGGATTACAAACATGAGCCACTGTGCCAGGCCTGGTGAAGTTTTCAATGTATGTGACTAATATATATGAGCAACAATAACAAACTTTAGTGTTGGTAGATAAAGGGACTTTGTGTAAGATTTCGACATTTCACATAAGGAGGTACAGTATTTGCTCACATAAGACCCGGGATATTTAGGCATGTACATTGCCATCTCCAGAGCAACTACTCAAAAAGTACAGAGTTATAGCCAAAAAGTTCATAGATAAATTAAAACGTAAATTGAAAAGTATTTAAATAATCCAAGAGTCAGAAAAAAAGAACAAAAAAGGGAACATGGGTGAAACACAATAATAAAATATACTTAAATCCAACCTGATTGATATTTATATTCAATTTTAATTATCTAAACTTCACAATGCAAAAACAGAGATTAACAAAGTAGATCAAAAGAAAGGATGCTCTTTTATGCTACCTACAGGAAACACATTTTAAAGTCATAGATAGTTTAAAAATAAATAGATGAAAAAGATACAGCATACATCAATAAGCATCAGAAACTTGGAATTGCCATTTAATATTACAAGACAGACTTCAAGGTTGAGTTCTTGAGTCACAGAAAGTCTCAGCATCTCAGGAGGTTTGTGTTCAGCTCCCCTGCAGTCTCAGGCACTGTGTCACTCACAGCACAGAAGTACTCAGCCGCATCGCTCACATGGGCTGAGGCTTTCGTCAAGTGGAAGGAGGTTTCACTCTTCTTAAATTCAGCCTCAAAACCATTGATGCCTTTAACCAGCGCGGTCCCTGATATGTACTTCAGGAGAAGTTGGAGTCCTTGGTTGGGGTATTGCACGTACCAGAAGAGATATGGTGAAAAAGACGATGAGTAATTGCACCTCAGCAGCACAAGGACTCCTTCAGAGACAGAGACCTGGCTGTCAAGCTGGGTCACAGACTGGGCTCTGGTTCCTCCTGCAACACCAATGCTGTGTAAGTAAAGGCAGCACAGACTTTGCTATGAAGAAATGATGTCTCTATTCAGAGAAAATTACAACACAGTCACATTTACAAAAGGAATAAAGATAATGGAATGTTACTCACCCAGGGTAAAAATCACCTCGAGCACTGGGATGAGCAGCAGGAGCATGGCTGAGGAGTGGCAACGCTGGAAGGCCCTGAGCAGGGCGGACAGAAGCCAAAGGCCCTGAGCCTCAGGAGATAGGAGCAGCGGGGAGGTTAGGCTGGACAAGTCTCTGCCTTTGAAGCGTTTCAAAAACGGTTAAAGAAAGGCTTTCTCTTAAGGAGCCTAGATGTGTTCTGACCTCTTGTTCTCATCACAGCTCCCTATCTACACAGACATCAGTGAGCTACATCAGCCAGCTGCAGGGAAGAGGCTCATTGGATGAGGATGGTCTGCAATGAACACAGATGCTTCCTTAGTGCAACGTTGCCCCCTGAAGGCCACAGGCGAAACTACGGATCCAAGGAAGCAAACTTTGCTTCTCATTTGAGAAATGTGGTATCAAAACCAACAGAAAGTGTTTCTTTCTTCCCAAATCGGTGGTGATGTCAACTAAATACATGAGAAATGAGAGTAATGTAAAAATAGAAGACTAATTTACTTTACTGAGCAATTAGTCACAGAAGACAACATTCTAGACTTTGGAATACCATTGAGACATTCTATATTATTTTGTAAAACCATTCATCAAGGAGAGGGGAAGTGATCGGTTGCCTCAGTTAGGCCTCAGCTTCATATGGCCCTGTGTTTCTGAATGTGAGCATTACAGTGGGTAAAAGAGATTATTCCTTTATTTGATTCTTAAAAGAATAAACAAATTAGACCAGAGTCTCATACTTAAAATCAGCATGGATCACATGTCATTAATTAATTAATCAAAGCAAACAAATAAAGCAAGATTTTTGTGTTAAATGAAAATGTGAAAGAGGCCCCTTGGTTTCAGGTCAACAACTTTGATATTTGTAACTCTAGGAAAAAACAACTTAGGTACTTCATGTTTAAAAGGAGTCCTGTTTCAATTATCAAAGCTCCTATAGACTGATATATTGTGCCAAATTATATCTCACACTAAAAAGAACGTTAACAGAGGCCCATCTATGGAGAAACTTGAGTGGAATGATGAGTGTAAGAAAATATAATAAATAAATAATCCTGGGAAGAGCTAGGAAAAGAAAAGTAACATAAACCTATGTTAACTCAGAAAGTTGGGAGGAGTGCAATCAGCAGACAAGACATGAGAGGACCTTGTGGGAGGTATAGTAGATTTGGGAGAGACTGACAGTGACACTCAACAGAGCTAGGCAAGCAGCAGTCCCCTGTGGACGGGAAACAGAGTGTATTGAACTGGAGCAGTAGACTCTATGGCATAAAAAGATGAAACTCTTGAATGAGAAACCATCTTCATCCAACTTATTTTAGCATAGAGATCATTGCATCCTAAAAAATAAAAAACCAAATGAGGAGAGAAATCTCAGGCGAAATGAGATCTGGCCAACAAGGATTCTTTTCACAAGGTCAGAACAAAGTCCCTCCTTTCTTTGTACTCTGTTCACTTGTGCCAGCCTGAAATCAGTTCTCCCTTGCACTTCTGATCTATTCCTCGATTTTGTCTATAGATTTTTTATGTGTAAGACAAAATCATATAGCCAGTTTGAAAATTTAAATGTTACTAGGATGTGCCCCTGATTCAAAATTCATAACTAAGCATATGTATTCTCCTCTTATCTTTCCAATATTCCCACTGAAATAAAATTTAGAAGTATAAAAAGAATGACTTGAATCCATAATGGTAAAAGTAATAATGAAAAGATGAAAACTATCACAATTCCCATGAAATGAAAAGTAGATGTGAGCACACTGATGGATGAAACAGAGAGCAGGGAGAAGTCAGCCCAGAATGAACTATAAGAAGATTGCAGTGGAAATGCAAGTGAAGGGAACCTATTGGTTGAGACCCTGGAGAGATTCCAGGTTGAGAAAGCGAGTAGGTGATGGAGAGTGGGAAGAACAGAACACAAGAGAACATAGTGAAGGTCCACACATGGAATAGCTGCACTAGCCTCCCTCCGTTCTCACCATCCTGCTTCTGTACTTGTATGTGATAGGCATAGTAAGCCAACTTTTACTTGGGTATTTAACTTTCACAAGAGTTTAAATGCACCACTGAGATTACTGCAGTTCTATTATGAGTGGCTGACAGAATTAGGCCATCTTCAACGATATTAGGTGCAAGGAACAAAGAGGAGCAACTTAATTACCACTTCCCTGTTCATTCATCCTAAAAAGAAGCCTGCCAAATCACATGTATGCCCACATACCCACACTACTGGCCAGGCACCCCATTCAAGGAGAAACATTGTGGGGAACATGGGCACAGTGATATGAGAAGTCCATCCTGCTACCCAGTCCTCCATTCTTAAATACAAATTAATAACAAAATAGCATTAATCATGTATAAGTATAGATGGGATCTCTTTCTGTTGTTCTTTCTACACATGGAAGCCCAGAGTCATGAACTGTGAACCATCAGAGTCATTTCTACCTCAGTACAAAGGGATGAACAGAATGTCATGTTATCATTCCCAAAAGGAAGTAAGATAATATACTGGTGCCTTAGTCATTATTCTTAAAATACCTTGAGTTTTAGCTTTGAGTAATATTTCATTACCTTTATTTAGATGCTTTCTGTTAAAAGTGCTTTAACCTGAGGGAACCTAGAGGACCGGTCAATAGGTGCAGGAAACCACCATGGCACATGTATACCTACGTAATAAACTGCATGTTCTTCACATGTATCCTGATTTTTAGAAGAAATAAGGAAAATATATATATATATAAAATAAAATCACTGCATGTGATTAGTGCAAAAAAAAAAAAAAGAAGTGCTTTAACCTAACATTATTTCAACTCTTCAAGATCGGTAAAGCCAGCTATATAAACTCCTTCAAATAGAGAATCAAATTAAAATTCAGAATATAATTACAATGTCTATTATTTCTTGAATGCTGCCCACATGCCAGGTGAGTTCCAAGTTAATAGTGAACACTGCTTGTGCCCAGCCAAAACCCCCTTTCCCAGGACAGTGTCGCCATCCCCAGCTACTGTCACGGCTTTTTACTTCCTGTAGTTCAGAGAGCGGGAGGAAATGGCATCCAGAGGCTTTTCCGCTCCCGTAGTTTAGCGAGTGGGAGAGGGTGTTACAGCTCTTTTCACTCCCACAGTTCGGTGGGTTCCAGATTCTTGTCCCACTGGCCAAGAGGAATGAGGTACGCAGACACCAGAGAGTGAGCAAAGCAAAGGAGAATTTTACTGAGTGACAGGAAACCTCTGGAAAGCAAGACGCAATCCAAAGTGTATAGCCCTCTGAGAGGTTAAGGCCGAGTGTTTTTATGGGCTTAGAATGGGGGAGTGTATGCTGATTGGTCCAGAGGTGGTCTTGGAAAAAGCACCATTTGATTGGTTAAAAGCCATCATCCAGAAAGAACCAATCAAGAGAGAGTGGGTAAGAGGGGAGATTCAAGTTATGTACTGTATCGGAAACTGGCAGTTATGTACTCTATCCGGAACTGGCAGTTATGTATCTCTCCGGAACTGGCAACTCGGTTTTAAGGCTTTGAACTGTCCTTGGCAGGAAGGCTGGGTTTCACCAGGGATCTGTCCTTGTCTGCCTAGGAATATATCTGTCTCCTGTCGCTATCACTATTGGGAATATTAGCTACTCTCAGCTCACAGTTGCCCCTTTTCCTAGAAAATCGACCTCTGCCAATGAGAGTCATCATTGTCCAGTAGAGTATACCTCTACCCCAAGAAACACCACAGCCAATGACGACCTTATTCTTACGTACAACAGGTGAGCATTCTGGCCCGCTTGCCTCAGTGTGGAAAGGATCAATCCTGTGATGCAATTCATGCTCCAGAGCTCCCATGAGGTCAGGCTGGATAAAGACTCCACTAGCTGGCACGTTTATGCTTAGCCTTTTCCCATCTCAACCTGGTGTTCTCAATCAATTATGGATAAACAATTTCCAATTCAGGTTCTGCTTCTAATGAACTTATCCGAAGACAATAGTTCATCTCATTCAATCCTGAGTCCAATCTTGAAATATATATAACAGTACAGCTTAATATAAATGGCCTATTAGGAACATAATTGATATTCAAACGAGCATGGCAGCCCAGGTTCTTTCCAGAGTGCCAGGGTGCTTGAAGGCATATGATAAAAGTGGTACTAAAATTTAAGTATTTTGATTTCAGTACAACTTTCTGATCATCCTCACTGCTTTACAAATCTTACATGACTTGGAAAAATTTCTTAAGTCTTCAGTTCTGCAAATTAACAATTTGAAACAAATGTTGATTGACTTGCATCTTTCATCAGTAACTACATGAACTAACTGAACAGAAATCTTGATTCTTCATTTCCAAAATTTTTCCACTGTACTATCTAAATAATGTCATGACTAACAGTCCACAAATTCGTTTTACAATAAATGTGACTTTTCAAGCCTTTTCCTATAACTCAGTGTACTAAATATTAAACAACATTATTTTCATTAGGAAGTAAATACTTTTCCTGGACTTGGCATACATTGCAGGACAAATTTACAATGCCAGGTAGTCAGAGGAGGGAGGCATTTATACGTTGTTCAGCATTTCCAACTCTCCTGACAAAAATTTGCTGAAACATTCTTGATACCACACAGTCTTTGGTAATTGATTTACACAGGTCTTTGCTCATCATACTAAAGCTCCTTAGTGTCTGGACCGCTTTTAGATACTTACTCAGAGATCCTTCTCAATAAATTTTAGATTGTTCCATGCTCCCATGCCCTGCCTGGGGATATGGCATGCTATGGCTAGGGCTAATGCTCCCTATCATCTCCAAGCCACACTTAAGTACATAGGTATAAATATATTCTTTTACAAGGCTCAAGCCAGGAGTTTTAAGTTCAGTTCAGACTTTACCCCAAAATGGCAAGATAGACCCTCTCTAATATTTAGTCACTGCAACTGTCTAGACTTCTAGTTTTAACCAGATCTTACCCTCTCAATCTAGTTCTTCCATCTATCCACTAAATATACCCTTACATAAATCAGGAGTGGTGCTGTGGCTGAGGCTGGAGATGAGGGTTCTATAACTAAAAAAATTTTTGGCTGGGTGTGGTGGCTCACACCTGTAATCCCAGCACTATAGGAGACTGAGGCAGGGGTATCACGAGGTCAGGAGATCGAGACCATCCTGGCTAACACAGTGAAACCCCGTCTCTACTAAAAAAAATGCAAAACATTAGCTGGGCGTGATGGCGGGCTCCTGTAGTCTCAGCTACTCAGGAGGCTGGGGCAGGAGAATGGCGTGAACCTGGAAGGCAGAGCTTGCAGTGAGCCGAGATCGGGCCACTGCACTCCAGCCTGGGTGACAGAGCAAGACTCCGTCTCAAAAAAAAAAATAAGAATTTTTGACTGATAGAATTTTTGAAGTCATTCATTTATGACTTTTTCTCTGCTTTGCATTTCTGTTTTGCTGTTGCATTTCCAAATCAATGACTGTCAAACGCTTTGAGTAACTAAAGAAGGAAAGGGGAAGGTGTCCCGGGAACTATGAGAGAATATCTGCCATTGTGTGAAAATATTTTCTTGTTATATAATTTAAAAACCATAAAACCAGTCTCATAAAGAAGTGGCATAAACTAGACTGAGCACCGGGATATATACATTAAATATGTGTGCCTTTTTGTATAGCAATCATACCTTAATTTTTAAAAAAGGAGGGAGGAAGTAAACTTTTAGAAATTATGGGTATGTTATGGCATAGATTGTGCCATATGTGTAAAGTAAATATGCGCACCTTTTTGTTTATCAATCAGTCCTCAATTTAAAAAATATTTAAAACTAGAGTGGAAAAACAGGACTAAAAAATATTTCAACCAGACCAAGATTTTTGTTTTTATCTTTTTCAGGGTTTCAATTATTTTCAGAATTATGAAAATACTTCCCTAATTAATTAATCCTCCATACTAGTTCTTATAATTTTCACTTGAACCTAGAGAGCAAAGAGAACTTCACTACCCTGCAGTCTAAGCTCTACATCAGGCATTCCTGGGGCATAGCAGGTTTGGGTACAGACTGCCAGTGTCTAGAGAGCACTGTGTGTTCACGGCACAGAGGTAGGTGGCTGAATCACTGAGCTGGGAGTTTCTGATGAGCAGAGAAACATACTGGCTGGCTTTATTGAGCTGTGCTGTAAACCTTCCATCTTCTTTGTCACCACTGGAGTATGTGGACATTAGCAACTCAGGGCTTTGCCCAGAATATTGTCTGTACCAGAGGAAGGACTGAGAACCACGGTCACTATAAGTGCAGTTGAGAGAGGCAATGGCTCCCTCTGGAACACTGAGGGATCCAGAATTCTGCTCTACCTTCTGTTGGCTCCAAACCCCTGTGAAAAAATACAGTGGTCAGACAGAGAAGACTGGCTGGGTAATAGAGGCTTACTCCCCAGAATTTAAATCCTCTTTTCGCTGATGCCCCCACTCTCCCTTAGTTAGAAAAAAAAATTCATGCTTCTACCTATAGACCTATAATAGACAATAACTCCAGATACTGTACATTATTTTCGTATATAGAGATGCCCCAAACTCACAGCTCAACGGAAGCCACAGGATCACTAGTAAAACTCTCAAGGATTTCATCATTCTTCTCTGCCCTGGTTCACTGAGGATTCAAATTTTAAACCCTTAGAAAAATGAACCCAGAATGGATATTTCTACTTTTTCTACCTTAAAATCATGAAAAAGAATCTGTTTACCAACTAAAAAAAATGATGCTCTTTTTAACAACCTTAATTCACCACTAAGCCCCTCCCCTCATCCTTCCTCCTCCTCCTCCTCCTCTCTCTCTCTCTCACACACACACACACACACACACACACACACACACACACACACACACACCAGCACTTGAGAGCATTCCTCAAGGTCCCTAAGAACACACTGCCATCTTGTGGAATCATGACAGTGATCAAACTTGTACTCAAAATGTAGAGTCTTATTATGTGAACAAGTCATTTTAAAAATCTGACACATTCGTTAAATTAAAAATTTGAGAAGCAAATGCTCCAAGTTAATGTCTGTGGGGATGTTTATGTTTGTATGTGTATGATATCAAATGTCAAACGTTGTATGAGTAAGAGCAGTTGTTTCTAATAGCCACTTTCCTACACTGAAATAACAGTCATGAAGTATTCTATTATAAAAATTTAGGTGAGATTCTTGCAATTCAAGGAGCATTTCTCATTGCATAGCTCTTCTCCATGTCAGGCCACACATCCTTATACCACCCTGTTATCTCCAATTTTTAGAGAAGTTTCTTGTAACTCAAAATAATTCTTTCAAAACAGAATGACCTAAAATCTAGCTGAACAAACATGGTTCTAGCTCACAGCCTTAGCAACATTTTTTTAACAAGACCAAGGAATAGAGGGGCTTGGAAAAAGCCACTGCATTTTGCACCAATGATACATGCATGTCAAAACAATACTTACACGGGTTGGTGTAATAGAGATAAACCTGCCAGTACATAGCCTTTCTCTCTTTTCTTTCTTTCTTTTTTTTTTTCAGAGCAAGGGTGGAAGTTTATTTTAAAAGGCTTTAGAATAGGAAAGAAAGGAAGGTACACTTGGAAGAGAGCCAGGCATTTTACTGAGGTAAAATGCAGTGTTTAACCTTGACCCTAGGACTTTATAGGCTTCCTCCTTTCCCATGATTCTTCCCTTAGGGTGGGCTGCCTGCATGTGCAGTACCCTCTTACCCTTAGGAAGTGAGCACATGCAGTATGTTTAGGAAGTAGTACATAGACTGTCAATGACATCTTGTGTGACCGTTTATTTTTCTAGTTTCTTTCATGGCTGTTCTTGTAAAAAGCTCGTATCTTCAAATTAATTTCCAAAAGTTATGGATTTGGTGTCTCTTTCTGCCTTTCCATCTCAACCTAAACAGAAAATCAGAACTATGAAGGGTTATCTATGCAAGAAACTTAATTGTGTCTACAGAGAAAGAAGCACAAACAACTACTGTTCCTCCTCTTGTTCATAACATGCTTTGTTTCCTTGCAGAAGCTGGTGGCTGGAGGCCATGAAGGATGCAGGCTCTTTTCTACTTAAGGGCCATGTGATCAGTATCCATCAGTGATGGCTTGGACGGGCCTTTTCTATTCCCACCAACAACTTCATAAGAAATAGAATGAAAGAGAATATACCAATATCAAAATCCCTTTCTCTAAGAGTACATTGCAAGAGGCAGAAATCACAAAAGCCATTTCTCAGTAAGTGTAGAAACCAAAGAAGGAGCAACCCAAGATGGCAGCCACCAAAGTCTTGGAAAATTAATTTAAAAAACAAATATAACTTTGTTTTTTTGAAGCGGAGCTTCACACTGTCATCCAAGCCAGAGTGCAGCGGCTAATCTCGGCTCACTGCAAGCTCCGCCTCCCGGATTCACGCCATTCTCCTGCCTCAGCCTCCCAAGTAGCTGGGACTACAGGTGCCCGCCACCATGCCCGGCTAATTTTTTTGTATTTTTTAGTAGAGACGGGGTTTCACTGTGTTAGCCAGGATGGTCTCAATCTCCTGACCTCGAGATCTGCCCGTCTCGGCCTCCGAAAGTGCTGGGATTACAGGCGTGAGCCACCACGCCAGGCCAACAAATACAACTTTTAAAATTGAATGTGGAGTTGAAGCACAGTCCTTATAGAAAGAAATCACCTTTTGAATATTTGTAACAAAAATAGTATGGGTCAATAGTCTAATGTTGTACCCAAGAGCAATATCAGTGCCAGCAAAATGACAGAATTTATACAACATCAAAGTTGTACTACAAAAGCTTTTGTGGCCTAATAATGTCTAGATAACATATAAAACTCTCCTTCATATGCCTTAAGGACAGTGTTATGGCAATCAATCAAAGAGAAATCACAGTCCCCTTCTCCACTGGATTAAGTGGTCTTCATTTTCCACAGCATGAAATTTTCCAGAAATGTCTTGTGGACCTCAAAGTATTGAAAGCAAGATCTTATTCAAAGGCAATTTATTTTAAGATACTACTGCAAATGCTACTAATTTAGCGTCCATTTGAAATACATAAGTTGTACTATGAAAAACAACAAAGAAGATTTTTATACACATGCAAAAACACAAACATCTTTACCCATTGTGTTCCTATTAATATGTATCTATAATTATTATTTACCTATTAGTTTGCTAAATAATTTTAGGGGAAAATGGGAGTTACAAACAAAAACTACAAAAATATTGGCATTATTCTTATCTATGTAACTACCTTAATCATTGTTCATTATTTTGTATGGCTCCAAGTGTCTAATGTCATTTCTTTTCTGTCTGAAAGATTCCCTTTAGATTTTCTCATAGAGCAGGTCTGCAAGTGATGAATACTCTCAGTTTTTGTTTATCTGGGGCAGTCTTAATTTCTCCTTTGTTTTAGAACAACAGTTTTACCAGATATAAATTGGTGGTTGACAACTTTTTTCTTTAAACACTTTATGCCATCCTACTGCTTTCTGGTTTCCATGGTTTCTGATGAGCAATTGACTGCTAATCTTATTAAGGATCTATTGCATGTGGCTAGTTGCTTCTCTCTTGAAGCTTTCAAGTTCTCAATTTGTGCTTTTCTTTAAACAGTTTGATCATAAAGCATCTCACTGTGAAGTTTTTTGCCTTTATTCTACTTAGTTCTTGTTGAACTTCTTGGATGTGTAGATCCATGTCTTCTGTCAAATTTGAGGAGTTTAGGGTCATCATGTCACAAATATTTTTCCTGAATCTTTCTGCCTCTCCTCCCATTCTGGGAATTCTGTTATACTTATTGTCCCACAGGTCATCTGAACTCTTGTGTATATATTTTTTCATTCTTTTTTCCTTCTGCTTCTTAGACTGAATAATTTTATTTAGCTTATCTTCACATTTGTAGATTCTTTCTCCTACCTGCTGTTAAGTCCCTTTAGCAAATTGTTTTTTAGAAAAAAACTTTTCTCTGTTGCCAATTCTCCATCCTGGGGAGATTTTGAGTTGTTTGAAACACAGTCCAGCCCTTTCAATTAGCCCTTCAATGAGCCACCTGAGAGGTCAAAGTAATCAAGCACTGCTTTGATATAACAAGGTCCACTCTGCTTCTTCCAGCACCAGGAACCCACACTTGGAATGGAGGATGTAATTTAAAGACTATCTTAAAGCCAGTGATGACAAGGTGGAGCAAACATAAGTTAAAAATAACACAAATTCTCCTACCAGGTTGCAATTTCTTTTTTATTGACTAAATATGTGCTTGGTAGCTGTAAATCTTTCTGTGGTATTTGGCTGGAGGAAACTGGTTGTGGTCTTACAGTTTTGTGTCTTGACAGTCTGTTATTTTCCTGATCTTTTGACTAAAGAAAGCAAAAGGCTGGTCTTTGGGCTTTTTTGTACATATTCACTAACATTTCCAGGTTGGTGGCTACTCCTGATTGTATGAGGCAAAAAGGAAACTCATGGAACTCAATGCTTTAGCATTGCTCAGGTCCTAAATTTCTTAACCAGTTGGGCTTTTTCTCCCCACTTTTTAGAATCTTTTAATTTTTTTAATTTTATGCACAGATTATAATGCTTTGAATAATAATTTTTCACTGGTATGAAAGCAGCACACAATCAGTCAAAACTGGACTTTGTGTACGTATACAACTATTCTGTTTTTCCCTTTTGGTACAGTATTCAACAAATTACATAAGATATTCAACACTTCATTATAAAATAGGCTTTGTTAGGGATGGTTTTGCCCAACTATAGGCTAATGTAAGTGTTCTGAGCACATCTAAGATAGGCTAGGCTAAGTTATGTTGTTCATCATACTGCATGTATTACATGTACCTTTTACTTACAGTATTTTCAACTTATAATGCAGTCCCATTATAAGTCAAGGAACATCTGTAATATCCAGAATCATTAGCTGTATGTAACAAGATGAATGGAAAAAAGTACACCTTCTCTAACGTTCTAGAAATGGAAGGCATGATGCTTCTTTTTTTCTCCTAACAGCAACCTTAGAACAGCCTGGTAGGTATACTCTCCTGGTAGCAACATGGTCAGAATGGTGTTAAAACTGAATTCTGGTTCAGCCACCTGGATTATTTTGTTGGACAAACATGATCATATATTATGAGGTTAACTATCATTAATTTGAGTGTTCTGCTCTATGAATTATTGTACAATGGTCCACGAGGGCCCAGGTGATAAATAAAATGGGTATATATAAAAGTCCTAAAATACCTTTTTCCTCTATTTATTGTTCTAGACAAAAGGTTTGAGTATGACTAGGAACTGACCACAAAAAAAGGCAAAGCTTAATTACTAGAATGGAATGAACAAATTTTGTGATTGTGGATAAAAAGAGCAACAACACTGGCACCTAGGAAGGGACAATCTTGGACCATTGGAGGTGAAGGGGGTGAGGATTAATGTTCTCTTTGTATGCTAGATGAAGCACACCTCCTGGCAAGGCAACAATACAGTTTGGTTGTCTGTTGGTTTGTCATCTTCTTCCACGTTCCATGAAAACAGAAAAACTCCTGTGAATATGGCCTCTCCTGAACATTTCTGCAACATGAATGGTAGCTTCCCAATACAGATTCCCCATCCTCTTAAGTGTGAAAACACAGGAATCAGCACAACATTTTCTCAATCTGACTCATACAAATGTGTATTTTTCCCCTGGTGTCTGGACAGTCTTGGGTTATACCATGAATGGCTACAGAGCTTGCAAATACACACTGACCCTGCTCATATAGCCTAACCAAAGTGAACTAATGCTGACCCAAATAAAGTCTAGCAATAAATTTCAAACTAGATTAATCTTGGCACCTTTGGTTATGTTCGTGTCTGGGAAACAGGGACCATAGGAGATCTCTATATTGGGAATAATAGTTAACTTTTTGGCAATTAAAACAAAGATCAGCATGTCAGTCTAAATTTCCATGTGTAGCTCATGTTAAATAATACACTATATCCTAGCTGTCTGTACTTTGGGACTTATTCACAGCTGGGAGAATCTAGAATCCTATAAGGCATGATTGAGGTTGCTATTGCAGGATGGTCTCCTCCTCATGCTTAGAGTTCTACTGACAGTAGCCTTAATTAAATCTTGTGTAAGACAAATTCTATGCATTTAGTCTCTACCTCTCTAGTCAAATTAATTAGAATGACCGATGGAGTGGAATACCCATAAGAAAAATTTCCAGCAGCTAACATGGCACAGGACCATGGAATGGATAGTGTTGAAAGACAGTCCACCGTGAGTCGTACCCCTACATGACCTGCTGGGTATGCCAATAGTGTAAAGCCATGACCATTCTACAAGGACCACTTTTCAGAGTTAGGCTTGCAGCAAGCAACCTTAAGGGATGAGGTAATGCCTCCCTGTACGACAAAGAGCAAGCTGGCTTACTGTTTACTGTTGCTATAAATTTCCCAAGCTCAGAGTTCCTCAGCTATGACACAGCACCACTGCATGCAAACTGTTCATCAGCACTCACTATATCATCTTTTGGGGACTTAAGGGAAGAGTAACTGAAGTGAACATATTGATGTTTAGGCTGTTTGCTATGCCATAAGTAACAAAATCCTTTGTCTCTGACTAAGGAGTCTCATGTCTTTACTGACAACCTCAATGAAACAACACACTTATTAGCTTGCAGGAAGAGGAAAAAATCCAAGAACTGATAACATTCTTCTCTACTATAGTAAAGGCTTGAACTACATGTTAGAAAGATAAGTTTCCCTAAACTAGTCTGGAAGGATGTAATGTATATAGCCCCATGGGTAATTAGCCATCACTTCCAATAAAATGCTTGAGCAATTTTATAATATACTTTAATGAAGTAAAGACTCCTTCTGGGACATTAGTGTTACCAACTCAAATGACTATTAATCTTGTGAGAAGCCTAACAGCCACTACACAGATGGTCAAAAGCAGGGTAATTATGAACCAGTCCTTTGAACATAAATATCTTTAAACCAGATCTTTTAAAAATCTAATCTACAACATGTCTACCAAGGCTATTTATTTGAATTTGTTTCCTGAGGGGCTTTTACTCTTACAGTAATTTGAATTATAACTTTGACTTCAGCTCATAATTATTGGACTTGAGAAGTTACTTTTACACTTTCTAACATGTTTTAAGTATTTCTTTTTCCATTTAGATATTTCATCATGTGTTACTAGCCTTTAGATTTGACTAAGTGCTTCAGATCACATCTGATAAAGTGAGGTCACTTTAGTGAGGAAAGGCTGAGACCCTGAATGGATCTAACTGTTTGACCAGAGTTCACTGAGCACAGAAAGGCTGGTTTTGAGTCTGGGAGCAAGGGTGAGAAAGAACTGAGCTGCCCGACATAATGAAGCAGAGAGAACACACAAAAAGGTCAAAGTTGCTAGGGTGAGACTGAGAGGAAGGAAAAAAGGAAAGAGGAGGGCCAAATAACATCCATCCATTTATCATTCAGTGAATATTTTTTGACTGGCTATTATAGGCCAGTCATTATTGTAAGCACTAAGAATAAAGCTATCAACTAAACAAGCAATACCCCCGACCTCATAAAGCCTGTATCCTCGGTGGAGATATAGACAATAAACACATTGACAATAAACACGTAACCGACAATATAACTGTACATTGTGATTATTACCATAATGAAAATAACAAGGGTGTTGTAATAGAGTTAGGGCAAAGGCTATGATGGCTGCATTAGTCAGGATGATCCGCAGAAGTCAGGAAGTTTTCTCTATGGTAGTGGTATTTGAGCTGAGACCTGAGGAATGAAAATGAGACTCACCAAGATTTGGGGGAAGAGCATTGCAGGTGATTGAGAGAGTTAGATTAAATGTGGAAAAGGACATGGCAAGTTCAGAAAATTGAAAGGAGGTCGGTGTTTTTGCTGCGTAGAAAGCCAGGAAAAGAGAGTTTAGAGCTGAAGGGAGAGGGGAGGGTTGAATGATACAGATCTTTGTATGCCACAGCCTAAATTTGCATTTTATTCCAGTAGCAATAGAAAGCCATTGAAGCATGTTTGCCAATTAGAGACATCTCTTTATTTATACTTTAAAAAATCGTTCTGGCAACCCATCAGATGGATGCTTCTCAAACTCTGAAGTGATAGAATCACCTGGGAATGTTATCAAAATGCAGATTCAAATTCAGTTAGCCTTGGGTGGAGCCTGAGAATCGGCACAAGTCCAGACAGCACTGGCCCACACTTCGAGTAGCAAAAACGTGGAGAATAGATTGCCTTGAGAAAAAAGAGATCAGTTATTAGGTTGGTGCAAAAATAATCGCGGTTTTTGCCATTGAAAGGAAATGGTAAAACCGCAATTACATTTGTACCAGCCTAATTGCACCAGCCTAACAGAAGGTAATGTGGGCCAGAACAGTATTTTTCAAAACTTTAAAAAATATATCTTATTGTATGACAGAATATTTATTCTATGTGATGGACTGTTTTTCATCACATTTTTAATAATAAAATATGTAAACACACACATTAAAAGAAAAGAAAATTAAAACATTGTGAAAGTGTTTACTTAATAAAATGGAAGCTACTTTAAGATAATAACAGTCATAACTGATGAAGTATTGAAAAATGAGCATCATGTGCTGCTGTTGAAATTACACTTTGGTGAAATATATCTTCAGGAATATTAGGCATTTAGTGTTATATGTTCTCCTTTATTCAAGCAACTCCATTTTCATTAAAATTACAAATTTAATTATGTTTTTAAGAAGCATTATCTATAACACTGTATAAGAGCAAATAATACCAAAAGTGATTAATTTTTAAAAATATATCTCTATAATGGAAACCAGGAAATCACTTAAAATTATGCCTTCTGGGTGCACATCAAAAGTGGATTGGAAAAAGAAAATGTGATACATAAATACCATGGAATACTCTGCAGCCATAAAAAAGAATGAAATCATGTCCTTTGCACCAACATGGATGCAGCTAGAGGTCATTTTCCTAAGGAAATCATTGCAGAAACAGAAAGCCATATACCATATGTCCTCATTGATGGGTGGGAGCTAAACATTGAGTACACATGGGCATAAAGACTACATATAGATACTGAGCACTACTAGAGGGGGAAGGAGAGAAGGGGCAATGGCTGAGAAAATAACTGTTGGTATCATGCTCAGTACCTGGCTGATGGGATCATTTATACCCCAAACCTCAGCATCATGCAATATGCTCAGGTAACAAACCTGCACATGTACTACCCCCTGAATCTAAAATAAAGATTGAAAATAAAATAAAATAAAATAGGCCGGGCATGGTGGCTCACGCCTGTAATCTCAGCACTTTGGGAGGCCGAGGAGGGTGGATCACGAGGTCAGGAGATCCTAGCTAATATGGTGAAACCCTGTCTCTACTAAAAATACAAAAAAATTAGCCAGGCGTGGTGGCGGGCGCCTGTAGTCCCAGCTACTCAGGAGGCTGAGGCAGGAGAATGGCGTGAACCCAGGAGGCGGAGCTTGCAGTGAGCCGAGATCGCGCCACTGCACTCCAGTCTGGGAGACACAGCGAGACTCCGTCTCAAAAAAAATAAAAAATAAAAAATAAAATAAAATAAAATAAAACTATGCCTTCAATATATGCTTCCTGGGATGAAGACACCTAAACATGATGTTGAGAAAAACAAGCATGGTAATAAATACTGGATATATTATGAACCTCTTTTACAGAAAAATATAGCTGCATATGTATACCAAAAATTTTTTACAGGATAATAGCTATAATTTCTTGGTTATGAAATTATAGGTGTGTTCTATTTTTCTGGGTGTTTTATGTCTTTATATATCTTCTTATATCTTTATATATACATACAAGTAATGAAAATGTAATTTTAGTTTAAAATTACAGCACACAACTCCTTTTTTCAAACACCGAATCCCGCTTTACATCTTTCATGGAAAAAGCAACTGACAAGGGGCCAGAATGCCTGGCTTCTACTCCAGGCTTCCATTTCACTGCAACACATGCTTTGAGTAAAGTGATGCCATACCTGTGGAGTCTGCTTTTTTTCATCTATCAAATGAGAGTCATGAGTTGGAAATGTATTTTCTAAAGTGTGATTGACACAGGAGGTCATATTAGGCAGAACACAGACGGTCTTTTTGATTGTTATATACGTAACATTATTTTAATTTGTATTAGGAAAAAATATCTTGCACATCCAATACACATTTTATAACATATAAATGGTTCCACTGATAGTAACTATTAAAGTAAGGACAATATTTTACATATTTTTGGCATCTATTTAATAGAAAAGTCAATTTACTGTTAAGTAAGTTATGGGGTAGATACAGCAAACATCATTTGAAGATTATGAAAAAATAAGTTAAATGCTGCTGAGTGTACAACCAGGGGAAAATTTGTTCCATGGACTCAGAGCATGTGACCTCTCAGAACAAACAATAAAGGAGTGGAAGGACTCTGGGCAAGCAGGCCCAGGATCTGTACAGTCTACATTGAGGAATGAAATTTCAATAATGACAAAAGGAAACAATTCCATATAAATTCAGCTTCTTCACATGAGAGAGATGGTGCATTATTCTTCACTTCTGTTTGGAGACACAGGTTGTAAAGAAAGTTCCCCCGACACATAAAAAAAAAAACACAACTTCACTCCCACCTGCAAAGCTAGGCCTGTGTCAAGGGTCCTGGCTGCAGGTTGTGGTACAGGCTGCAGGTGCTGGGGAGATGCTGTGTTGCAAAGCACAGAAGTAGGTGGCCGAATCTCCAGGATGAGAGGTCGGGATATTCCAAACACTATAAAACTTCTCTTTTCCAAGCAGTTCTATAAAGTTTGTTTCTCTGCTCTTTCTGGCTTCATTGAATTATGGTCAAAGACACAGGTCCTTTCCCAGGATCCTGCTGGAACCAGTGGAAGTTGACGAGCATTCTCTCACGGTAAGTACAGTTAAGAATGGCATGCATTCCTTCCTGGATACTCAGGAATGAAGGACTCTGCTCCGGCGTATTTAGTCTGTTCACCCCTGTTTAAACAGAGAAGCACAGATAGATGACATTCATTCATGGCTGACTTCTTTTGGAAGATACACTCTCTTTTCACAACTCCCACAGGTGAGCACTGAGGCCCTAACTACCATTCTATAACTTCCAGATTTTTAAAAAAGATACTACACTTTGTTCTTTTTCGTATTTCCAGAGCCCAGCAACTCACAGCACAGCTCCCAAGAGAAAATCAAGAATGAAACTCCCAAAGCCTCCTTCATTTTTATCCCTCAGACTCTGGCTGGGGTCTGGGAGCCCTCAAACACTACCAAGCCAAATCTCTTGTTTCTCTGAGTGCATATTCATAGTTCTTTGTTGCAGGAAGCTGAGCGTCTCCCCATCCAGGCGGAAACAAGATTTACTCTCCCATGCACAGATCGCACAGCACTCTCTGATCTCTGAAGAGGTAACATGGGAGAGGACCCTGGCAGGACCAGGTGCTGATTCTTAGCCAGCTGCATCTAGCATTTGTCCCTTAGATTTTTCTCTTTCCTTTTTTCTTCTCTAATACTTCCTGGGCATCTACCATGTATGTGCAAGTTGTAAATTGAATAACTAACAAGGATTCCTCCCCCAATATAACCTAGAAAAGCTATTTTCTCCCCTTTCCAATGCAGAGCTCTGTTAAGCTCCCAGGTATAGATCTAGTTATTGGCACTGAAGCTCAGTATAAAATGGTGTTATATCTGAACCCTGCTCCATAAAACTCATGTAGATCCATCATAGAATTTACCCTAAGTTATACCTGAAACAAGAAAGCTTCATTTTCTACCCATAAGACCTATGAGATAAAGAAATAGTTCAAATAATTGAATGGAATCAGACCAATGTGAAATAAAGAGTGACTCTGAGCCCTAAATATAGTAAAATATAATAATATAACCAATAGCAGGAGAGTAGAGGGTTAAGCTTTATCTATCCTTAAATGTTCTTGTTATTTTATTTCAAATTATACTTGTTGCAATATCTCATTTATATCCAAATATATCTACCATTGGTGAAAAATTGTTCCCTACTTCTATAATTCAATCATTTAATTAAATTCATGTAATTTAATTCAATCCTTACAATCATGTAGAGAGGTGATTGTTGTTGTTATTATAATTGATGATGTCTAGGCAGCCTGAGTTAAAGTAGTTTTGTCAACGGTCAAATAATTTAGTAAATGACAGATACACTAATAGTACTTCAATGACAATGCCTTGTAATCATCACATGGAACCTGCCAATCGCTAGAGTAGGCAAGACAAATGCCTGTATTGGAACAGATATATTTTAAATGTCTATATTGGATATTCCTGTAAAAGCAAGTGAACACTATAGACAATTGTGGTTCTAAACCTCGTGAGGGAAGGTCTTTTGGTGTCTGCATGTGTCTGTTTTATTCATTATTCTACTCTTCATACCTACAAAAACAACTGTTGCTTATTGTGAGTTTGATAAGTAAGTGTATAATGAATGATGTGTGTCTGTCATTTAATGCCTAAGTTTTCTATCTCTCCATGATGCTTACTTTTGTCTTTTCTGTGTCACATTATTCTCCTAAAAATACCCCTAAAACTTAATCACCTACATACTTGGAATTTTATCTATTGGTTAAGTTTTCATGCATTTCATCTTATTCCTCGATTACTTTGTAAGATTTTTCAGGTAAGTTAATTCTGCTTAAGAGTAACATTTTCTACTACTATCAGTATAGTCAAAGGTCCTAATACAGTACATTGTACACATACGGGATACATATTTGTTCTCGGTGAATATGTATTCTTCTTGCTTACTTAGTAGATGATTCGGCACCAATTGAACCAAGTCAATGCAGTCTTTTTTACATTATTAACTGAAGAAAATTGGTGCCCTTTAAAGATGTTCTTAAGATTAAGAAACAAAAAGAAGTCAGAAGGAGCCAAATCAGCACTGTGAGGTGGATTTCCCACAGAAACTTGTCTAAAATTGTCCTTGCTTGATGAGAGGAAATAAGTTGGAGCATTGTCATGGTGGAAAGGGATTCTCTGGTGAAGATTTCCCAGGCATTTTTCTGCTAAAGCTCTGGCTAACTTTCTCAAAACATTCTTCTAATAAGCAGATGCTATCATTCTTTGACCCTACAGAAATTCAATAAACAAAATGCTGTGAGCATTGCAAAAAAACTTTTACTTTGACTGGACCTCCACCTCTTGGTAATCATTGCTTTAATTGTGCTTTATCTTCAGAATCATAAGGATAAAGCCATGTTTCATCTCCTGTTCTAATTATTTGAAGAAATTGTTCAGGATCATTATCCCACTTGTTCAAAATTTCCATTGAAAGCTCTGCTCTTATCTGGAGCTCATCTGAGCATACTGGTTTTGACACCCATCAAGTACAAAGTTTGCTCAACTTGAATTTTTCAGTCAGAATTGTGTGAGCTAAACCAATTGAAACATTTATAGTGTTGGCTATTGTTTCCACTGTTAATCATCGGTCCTTTTCGATTAGGGCACATATGGTTAATTTTTTCTTCACAAATTGTTGTGGAATGTCTGCCACTGTGGGCTTCATCAGCATCCTCTTGTCCTTTTTTTTTTTTTTTTTTTAGACGGAGTCTCACTCTGTCGCTCAGACTGGAGTGCAGTGGCGCTATCTCGGCTCATTGCAACCTCTGCCTCCTGGGTTCAAGCAATTCTCCTGCCTCAGCCTCCTGAGTAGCTGGGATTACAGGCATGTGCCACCACCACACCCAGATAATTTTTGTATTTTTAGTAGAGACGAGGTTTCACCCTGTTGGTCAGGCTGGTCTCAAACTCCTAACCTCATGATCCACCCATCTCGGTCTCCCAAAGTGCTGGGATTACAGGCGTGAACCACCACACCCAGTCCCTCTTGTCTATTCTTAAACAAATTATCCATTTTGTTTAAGAACGGACGGACGATAGGATGGCGATTTTATTGGGGTGTTGAGCCTATAAATTTTTCATAACGCATCAATGATTTCACCCTTCTTCCACCGAAGTTTCACCATAAATTTAATGTTTGTTCTTGCTTAACAGAATTCATGTTGCTCTGATAGGGGTGCCTTTCAAACTGATGTCTTATCCTTCTTAGTGCCTCAAATTAAATTCTGTGCAGATATGTTATAACAACTTAGTATAAGTTTATTTTGGTGCAAAAAAGTTTGAAATCCATGCATAGTTTTTCATAATATGCAATTTCCTTTTTCCACAAACTTTTTGAAGACACCTAGCATTTATTGAATAAAGTGATCTGAAAATTCAACAATTCACAAAGAGTGTTGAATTTATTTTTATTCATCTTTCAGTCATATGTTTCTGAATTACCTTAGCCAATTCTTCCAGCTCAATCTAGTGGCCAAATGGCAAATTGCTTATAGTGGCAGTTCTTTCTCTTCAATCGTTGGTCAAAAATTTGGTTTGGTATGTCTAACTTCAAACCAAAGACTCAGGGATTAGGATGTTTTTGATGAATGATAACTCTGAAAATGGTCTATGAGCCTAGCGAGGTATTTTCTTAGAGCGTTTTCCTCTGATGCTACACCTGTGCTGTCACAACCATAGCCACTTCCTGTCTGTGATGGTGAATCCTTTCTTTGGTCTCTCCAGGAGGTGGATATCTCAAGCAGACCCTTGGGGTTTTGTGCACCTCCCTCCAACAGTTCTCTCACTGTAGCCTCTTTCAGTGCACAAAAGCACATCACTGAGTTCTCCAGTTGTGAAGTGGAGATGACAAGTTGATGGATTTGCTTGTCTTCTGCAAATTCAATGAGTAGTGACCTATTGCATATTGCAGATCGTGAGTCCTGATGAATAAGGAAAATCATCTCCCCACTCCTGGGCTACTTGTACCAGAACAGACTATAACTTCCAGCACTAGTGTCATAATTGCAGTCCAGAGTCACAGTCTCCTTGTCATGCACCAATACTGATGGTTTGACTTGAGTTGCTTGTCAGCAAAACCAGATTCTGAAAGAGAAAACAAAGAACCAAAAGTTTAGGGATGAGTAACGTGGAACAAAGAAATTCTACTTTTACACCCTGTTACTTCTTCTGTACCAAAGTTTTGATAAGACATTTCCCAGTCCTTAGGTCTTAGAGGAAGACCGTTCCCACCAGGGGCATCCATACCTAGCCACATTGAAGCTGTGATCACCCTCAGGCAGCTGGAGAGCAACATGTTTAGTTCTTTCTCTAGACAGAATATATTTTGTTCTTCTTAAAATTCAGGGCTCGCTCTGCATTGTGAGGTGAGTCTGATGAAGTAAGAGAAGAGTTACTGGACTATGCGCTGCTGCTGCTGCCCCGGAATAGGGAACAGGGGTTTTCCGGTGTAGCAAGCTAGTGTGTGTTCTCTAACACTTCTGTATGTACTGGCTAAGAACCTCACCCAATGCAAACTTCCTTTGGCACTTACCCACCCTTAATTTGATACTAAATAACTTAAATATGAAAATAAACACGGTCGGGTTGGAAGGGAAATTGATAATTCGATTGATTGCTATGTTCAGTCATTGCATCTGTGATGGAATTGAGCAATGAGGTTAAGAGGTTGGCACTTATTTTAAAATACTACATGTAATGAATTATGAAGACAACGGAAGATGTAATAATTATGTATCCTCACATCTATGTATGTTGTTGTTTCTCCTAAGGTAGAAATTCATCACATTATGCTAAGAAGGTAAAGCTGTTTGCACTAATCACTGCAAATCGTCAGATCTACCTGTTAATATAGCAATATTTCTCCTATTCCCAAAGTCTGTCCAGTTGCTTATGTTGGGAACAAATGGCAGGAAAAAACTAATCCCTCTTTCTCTTTTCTACACAGAAAAAAACTAATCTTTCTTTTCTAAGAGTTTAGAATGAAGCCCTCAGACATTGAGTCCTACCTTAAAAGTTTTCTTCTTTTTTCATATTAGTTTAGACAGCCCAGCTCTGTTTTCACAGGCCCTATTAGACACTGGACTCTAATCATTAAGTTATCAAACCTTTGAGTTTATGTATCTTTATTATGTCATCTGAGACCCCAAATGAGCCACAGCAAGCCACTAGATTCTGTACATCCACTTCTGAAAGGTATGAATCCTAGGTGTCTCCGTATGTCTCCCCAGAAAAAACTATTATAGGAAAATTGATTGTGATAAGCCTTTCCTTTCTGTGAACATTAGCAGTAAGGCCATGTCCTAGGGATGTTACTCAATTACGTTAAAAACAACAAAGACTCATTGCCTATTATAGCCTATCTCTTAATATAAAGATTATAGCTTATCCTCCTTGTCTTAAAATGATTTCAGCTTTGTCTAAATTTGTTGAAGCATCTCCAGATCTTTCACTGAAATCACCACTAAATCTTATGATGCCACATAGAGCACAAATGATCTACTCTGTAAAAACAACCATTTTTCTACCATTTGGTGGACTAACTATACAGTATTATTAATTTCTCTTCATAGTGTTTAACTCCATTACACTTCTCAATCAATGAATCTTATGATTATATTTCTGTCACTCAAGAAGTGTCCATCCCAGAACAGATATTTTGGACAGTCTCATACCTAATTCTGAATTAATTTTGTTTTTAATGTCTTATCTTCAAAATTGAAAAGAAATAACAAGAGGCTTATAATGCATTTACTGCTCTGGACTCCATTATAAAATCTAATTCCTTAGAAGAAGCAAAATAAATTAAAGTAACTGAATTTGTGGCTTTCTCTTTGCTATGTGCAATTATGAAAAATATATACAGTGATAGTCTGTATGTTTTAACATAGTTCACAACTCTGAAACACTATGGAGATGATGAGATTTCTTAACCTTCTTAATCTTTTCATACATCTCATGTTTCACTATAAAAAATGGAAACCAGATACAAAAATTATTTGATGTCTTGATACTACTCGAAGAAAGACAAAGTTCCAAAGTATGAAAGACACTATAGAAGCTAGGCAAAAAAAATATATAAGCAGAGAATCATGCTAAACATGCCTTTCTGACTAACATCCTCATGCAAGTACCTCTTACAGAACATGAAGAAAAATCCATGGAAAAATTTAGTGACTACATCTTAGATCAATTATTGATTTGTTTGATCAGTGAGCATAAGATATATCAAGGCCAGAAAGGCTGCCTGGTAGAACCAAATGATCTCCAATGAATACTCATTTTAGCAACCTTCCAGAGACAACCCATCACAGTAGGGA
This sequence comes from Piliocolobus tephrosceles, assembly GCF_002776525.5. Classification (NCBI taxonomy): domain Eukaryota; kingdom Metazoa; phylum Chordata; class Mammalia; order Primates; family Cercopithecidae; genus Piliocolobus; species Piliocolobus tephrosceles. The sequence continues at coordinate 124,418,629 of NC_045439.1, forward strand.
TGTATTGGCTGCAATATTATACAAGTAGTTGGGGGAAAACTTTTCTAGGATAACACAGGAGGTGGCCAGTTCATGCCTTTTTTGAAACCTATAAGATTCCATGAAAAGTGTAAAACTAGAATATGAACTGGAATACTGTCATAAGGAAACAGTTGAATATCTCCAAAGGGGTTTTAGACAATTGTATTCCCTAGGGAGTTATGAGTATGCACTAGTAAGAGTTGTTTTATTTTCTACATGGGTTGAAGCACTCTCTTGTGAGAAATACACAAAGCTCACAATGGCTGAACATCAATTTAATTTTGTGTTCCTACCTGTGACATTTCAAATTATCTATATATAGGGGAAAATATTTTTCTGGGACAATTGTATAATGTTTTGCCCTCACTCAGAACTTCTCTTTTCTTATCCCCTCTTTATCCTCTATAAATGGAGACACAACACATGAGAAATATTAAAACTAAAATTAATTACGGTATCAGATATCCTTGAACTTGCATGACCTAATACATTATTACCCTTCACTCTCATGGCCCTGAGTTGTTCACCCTGACGTCACAGGTTGTCTTACTATCAACTGGTGACTTGTAGGTCCGTATTACTCCTAGTATCTGGAATCATATACAGTTCATTCTTTCACAAACTTATCCAGATAAATAAACCCATTATACTCAGTCCTTATACCAACAGGTACAGTTTTCTTTCCTGGCCTTTCATTTAATCAGGCTTTATATGACCTAAGCCCGGATGAGTTGGTATTTGGAAAAAAATTCCAGAGAAAGACTGCCTTTCAACCTTGTGAAAATGACCTTATTAGGTACTATTTATTACCAATTTAACAAAGTATGAGGAATTGATCTGTGGTTACTTTTTACCAATTAGCTTGACATTATCCATCCTTAAATGATGAGAATTGAGAAGTCATTCACATCACAGATATTAAATTGAGTTTCTTCAGAGACTCTTTAGGGGCTTTTCAGAAAATGAGTGCAGACTGAGGTCATTGAAACACATGTGTAGGTGGATAAAGTAGACAGCTCCATCCACGTATAATCGAACAGTATTATCTAGATGATGGAACCACTGGCTTTTATACTATCCTTGCATTCTTTTGTTTTTCATCCTTTTAGTGGTATTTTTCAACTTTAATGGTACAATGTTGCATATATCTGTAATTTTTTTCTACTTTGTTCTTTCATTAATAACACAATTTGCTTAGGTACAGTCTTTACTTGAGGTGATAACCACCCTAACACTTTTCACCTCTACAAAGCCACAGCTAGTGCAAAAAATTTAAATAATTGTGAGATATGTCATTCTATGCCAACTCCTGAGAAAATCCAAGTATTAACCATACCCAATTAAGATGACTAAAATAAATTTCAATCAATAAACTTAGCCTTAAAATGTTAGAAAAATATCTATTGATAAAAATTTAGGGTAGAGTTGGTACAACTAAACTTGATATGTTTAACTCTGATTATAGGAGTTGGTTCAATCCTCAACTGAACCTCTCCATTATCAATTGCCATACTGTTTCCTTAAACACTATACTTGCCATAGTATTTCTTTAAACTGTAAATCAAGCCTCCAAAGAAACTGAAACATTTGAAATGCTGAGTTATTCCTACAACATGACAAAAGTTTAAAACATTCAGGTATAGAAATAACAGAGTAGTAGCGGAGATGATGATCATGTATGTGCCCAATGGTGTGTGCTTTCTCTAACCAAGATTCAGACTTTTCAAAAGATATATATTGTACAATTCCATCCATGTGACATCCAGAAAAAGATAAAAATATAAAAGAACAGACCACAATTTGCAAGGAGTTTGAGATGGAGAAGGTGTGATTTCACACAGACAGCGCAAAGGAGTTTTTGGGGTGAGCAATCTGTTTCGTACCATAATTATGTAATGGTTATATCAAACTATACAATATATCAAAATTCAAATTTCACACATTGAACTGCATATCAAAATGTGTTCATTTTTATGTGGTAATTTAAAAACTGAAAATTGTAAAAATTGAGAAAATGAAATAAAGCAATTGATGTGATTTCTATTTTTCTATCTGGAATTCTGATTTTCTTTCTCAACTTGTGAAAAAGATAGCACCAGGCATGCCAACTGTGGTAGGAAAAATAAGGGCTTCAAAAAAGTTAAGCCCCAGTCCCTGGAATCCATCAAAGTTATCTTACATAGCCAAGGGAAAAAAGACATTGCAGATATGATTAAATAAAAGATCCTGGGATGAGAAGTTATCCTATATTATATGGGCCTTAAATGTAATCACGTGCATACTTATAATAGGGAGGCAGACGGAGATGACAGAAGAAGAGAAGCAGTGCAACCACAGAGGCAGAGATCAGAGTGATGGAGCCACAAGCCAAGACATGCAGACAGCCATCAGAGCTGGAAGAGACAAGGAACAGCTGACCTTTGTTGCCCAGCTGTTTTAACCCTAATTTAATCCAATTACTTTCCCTATAATACTCCTGAGAAAATCCAAGTATTAACCATACCCAATTAAGATGACTAAAATAAATTTCGATCAATAAACTTAGCCTTAAAATGTTAGAAAAATATCTATTGATAAAAATTTAGGGTAGAGTTGGTACAACTAAACTTGATATGTTTAACTCTGATTATAGGAGTTGGTTCAATCAAATATTATTTATTAAACATAAATAATAAACATCTATAAGAACAAGCCATAACAGCCATAACTCAGCCAGGAGGAATTATTCTCCTTATGCCAATTGCTGATTAGATCCATCCTTAGGAAGAATAAAAGAAATCTTGAAATTAGCCTACCCTTGACCACAGGTAGGAGAAATAGGGAATTAATTATTTATACACCTTCTTTATTTCCACTGATTTATCTACAACACTAAAAGATATAACTCTTTTAAAAGAAATTGTGGTAGTAAAGTTCGATTCAGTCAAAACATGAAAATGAGGTAGGGAGATTTGTAGCAAGCTGTCTGTAAATTAACCATTGGTCCAAAGGCCTGTTGTAATCACTAATAAGAATTGAGTAAGATAGGGCCAGTCGCGGTGGCTCATGCCTGTAATCCCAGCACTTTGGGAGGCCGAGGCAGGTGGATCACTTGAGGTCAGGAGTTCGAGACCAGCCTGGCTAACATAGTGAAACCCCGTCTCTACTAAAAATACAAAAATTAGGCTTGGCGCAGTGGCTCACGCCTGTAATCCCAGCACTTTGGGAGGCCAAGGCAGGCAGATCACGAGGTCAGGAGATCAAGACCATCCTAGCCAACATGGTGAAGCCCCATCTCTACTAAAAATACAAAAAAATTAGCTGGGCATGTGAAACCCTGTCTCTACTAAAAACACAAAAAATTAGTTGGGCATGGTGGCTCAAACCTGTAGTCCCAGCTACTCAGGAGGCTGAGGCAGGAGAATCTCTTGAACCCGGGAGGCAGAGGTTGCAGTGAGCATTAGATCTCTTGAACCTGGGAGGCCAGGAGGCAGAGGTTGCAGTGAGCCAAGATCGCGCAACTGCACTCCAGTCTGGGTGATAGAGTTAGACTACATCTCAAAGAAAAAAAAGGAATTGAGTAAGATAGCTGAAAAATGTATGTAAAAAAATTCCCATTTACCACAGAAAGAAAGATAAAGGTGGCAATAAAAATTAAATGTGTAGGAATAAGTTTATCAGAAAACAATAAAGCTTCAGGGAGAAAGACATAGAAAAATGAAAAATGTTATGTTCTTGAATAATCAGGTAATCAAACATACATTTCTAAGAAGTTTTATACTTCAAAAATCAATTTTTAAGTTTAATTTAACCACAAAGGCTAAATTAAAATTTTGACTACTGTAGCATAATTAACTTTTTTCTTTTTTTTTAAACAAACATCTACTGACTATTAACTGTGTGAAAAACATTGTGCTGGGTTCTGCAGATACAGCAGTTATTAAAACTTAACACATTTCTCCTTTCTAAATTCTATGAGAGAGTAAATACTAGCATATTAATAAGAGTTGAAAATAATAGATTGTCAAGTCTATTCTGAAGCTCACATTCTCAAATTACATCCTATCTTAATTTCCCTCAGACACACAAGCAATATATATATTCACTGGACTCTAAAGGAAAACCCCAGTCATATTTTCTTAAGAAAAAACAACAGGTGGAAAGGGATGTCATATTTTACCACAAGTATAGAGAAGAAAAAAATAAAAATTAATGTGACTTATAAAAATTTATTAAACATAAATAATAAACATAAATGAGGAGAGGACATGATAAAATGAAGAGTGCTCAATTCACAATATTATAATAGTAAGTGAAAAAAATCCTGATTCTAATTATAATAAAAATCTATGAAGCGACTAAACCAAATATTAGCAAAACAATATCTCAGTATAGGATTATGAATTTCATATTTTATGTTTTTTACATTTTTTTCTTTTTTGTTTTTTTGAGATGGAGTCTCGCTCTATCGCCCCAGCTGGAGTGCAGTGGCGTGATCTTGGCTCACTGCAACTTCTGCCTACTAGGTTCAAGCCATTCTCCTGCCTCAGCCTCCCAAGTAACTGGGATTACAGGCGCATAGCACCATGCCCAGCTAATTTTTTGTATTTTTGGTAGAGATGGGGTTTCACCATGTTGGCCAGGCTGGTCTCGAACCCCCAAGATCCTCCTGCCTCAGACTCCCAGAGTGCTGGGATTACAGGTATGAGCCACCGCATCCAGCCTAATTCTTGTATTTTTAGTAGAAACCGGTTTTCAACATCTTGACCAGGCTGGTCTTGAACTCCTGACCTTGTGATCCACCCTCCTAGGCCTCCCAAAGTGCTGAGATTACAGGCATGAGCCACCTTGCCTGGCCTTTTACATATTTTCTATATTTGTTATGTAATGCTTTACAATCAGAACAAATAACTAAAATGATTTTCAAAAGACAAGAGTGAAAAGCTCATTCATAATAGGGATGTAATATTGATATTAAGGGGTTATTTATAGCAGAGGAGTCTGAATTTTTAGGAAAATGTAAAGTCATCTTTAAGGCCTAGATTTTTTAATGATTCCCTTTAAGAATCTACTGAGCAGAGCCTTCTGATTGCTGTGAATGAACACATGGAGGTGCCTGGAGGGAGGCACAGCCAGAGAAGGCATGGAAGCTCGGCATCCCCTCCCCTACACCTTGCCCTAGACATCTCTTCATCTGACTCTTCATTTTTTACTATGTATGTCAAAACATCATGTTGCATACCTTAAACATATACAATAATATAAATGTTAGAAAAAAGAATTCATTAGGCAACAATCAGCCAACAAAATGCCCTAAACCTTTCCATGTCACCTTGAACCTAACCTTTTCATTATATGCTTTTAATGTCAATATGTTAGTTTCAACTTGCAAACAAACAATATGACAAATGCTATACTTGAAGGTCTATGACAAAGGAAAGGGGTTGCAGCTTCAGTTCCAGTCTCAGGTTTGTGTATGGGTAGCAGGTGCCTGGGAAGCAATGTGTACTTGCTGCGCATAAGTAGACAGCTGAGTCTCCAGGTTGGGTCTCTGTGATGTGCAGGGAGAAATGTTTGGCTGTCTTGTTCAATAAAACAGTAATTCTTTGGTCTTTCTTTTCATGCACATTTGAACGAATGTCTATAATGAGCTGAGGTCCTTTTCCAAGTTCTTGCTTATACCAAGGGAAGTAGTTTGAGGCACTGTCTGAATAAGTACACTTGATAACAGAGCTGTCTCCCTCCTGGACACTCAGGGTTGAAGGATGCTGCTCCACATTCTCTCCATTCACCGCTATGCAGAAAGAAAAAATCAGAGAAAAAAGAGGGATTGTTAGGTCATTACTCTCTAGAATTATTTTTCATACTAAAGAGAGGAAACCTGAATAAAACAAGTCTCCACTTTGAACTTCTAAAGAATATTCACTAATATACTCTGTTACCCAAATACCCTCAACTCACAGTCCAGCTGCAGCCACAAGAATATAAATACAGCTCGAATGGATGTCATCATTGTTCTTCCCAATTAAGATCAGTCATTGACCTGCAACCTCCAGTTATAAGAGTTACTTCTATCATCAGGTTGTCCCTTCTCTCCTCTAACAACCATAGGGATTTCTCACGTTGTGTACCCAACCAATAAGAAAAAGGCTCTGCTTCTACCATGAACCTATTCATTCGGGACGCACTAAATGAACCCTCTATTCTGCCTCAGCAGTGGAGCACTACCATCTTGTGGTCACATCCCTAACTACTGAACTTGCTGGTTGAATGTTTTTCTCTAACCCTATGAGGCACTCAGGTGCACAAAAGCAGCAGAGCCAAACAAACTGGGTGTTCAGTCAGAGATTAAATGCACGGTAAGAATGTAGACATCTAACTCTATAATTATGCACACTACTGATTCACTATTCATAAATTATAAAGAAGTAGATGCTGTTGATGTTTATTCAATGATGGGCTGAGTTTATATGTTTGAAATTAAGAAAATACATAAACAAAGAAAAAATAATGCCTTCCTTTTAGGTTAAGTCTACCATCATGACTTCCTTGTTATGGAGAAAAATTCTTTCTTTAAGCAATATGTAAGCCAAAGATCAGAGCAAAAGAGAGAGGACCACTCAATATTTCAAGTGCATATTATCTCAGGTTCTGCTTCTCCAAGCCTGGTCTTGGCCATGACCTTGCTATTCTCAGAGAATTGATAGCACCAACAATCAAAGTGTTGAATATTTCTTCAGTAAAGATGGCTTTAATAAAAAATAAAAAATTAAAGTACAATGATAAAGGAGGAGGGGGACAAGTTCCATGAGTTATTAATACTCCAACAACAGGAATAGTTTGACCCACTGACTGGGCTGGTTTGTGAGGAGAAATCTAACATATTTTAAGAAGTCTTTTCCTATTGCTATGTGTCTTGCTTTCGGCAAAGCATTGAAAAAAACAAGAAGAAATTCTGAGAAAACATCAGGCTGCAGATTCAAAAAATGTAACCATATGTAACTTTATTGTTGAAATAATTTTATTTTTTGATATCAAAGTGGATGATATCAATATGATATGTCCTTAAATACAGTGACTGACTCATATCTTTAGTGGAATTTCCTCTAAAGTACGAGCCAACTCTTCTGTCATGAACTGCTGTTGCCTCAGCCATTGCTGGCACAGATTCCATATCTATCATTTTTCTCCCAAACTCCGCCGTAATGTTTTTCTCCAAGATATTGAGAAAGTCCTTCAGTCCTGTATATTTCCAGGTTTATCTCTTTCTACCAAAAAAAAAAAAGAACTTTCTAATCTACTTTAATATTTGATATTTTAAAATTACTTCTGTAAGAATAAATTAATGGAAGGCTATGTATTTCCTGTGTCTATTAGTGGAATAGTACAAATAGAAAACTGAGAGTAAAATACTGATCGTGAGAAATGCTACCTGGGAAACCAAGACTATCTCATTTCTAGGAGGAAAGCCCCTTTCCTGTGATTTGTACTCTCTAGTCTCCCAGAGTTATAGAGACTAAATCTAATTATTTATTCACACCTCACACTCTTCAATATTTTCAGACAGCTATGATTAAGAATCAACTCAATACATAAATATATATGTATTTATATAATGTGTGTTTTTACATATATGAAATTTCTCCATTCTAAGGATCTTCAGTTATCTCACTCATTCCACATACAATACAATTATCAAATCTTTATTGAGCAAATTACTTTTTTCTTGGAGACAGATACATAGGTTAATATCTGTCCTTTTGAGTCATGGCATTCAGAACTGAATGTAATGGTCTGAATATGACCACACATATGGAGCACAGCATTCCGTATATTAACTGTACCTTGAATATAGCCATGCCCCGGACAAAATTCTCAGCCTGGCGATTATTTCGTTGAATTTTGCCAGACTTACTATCAAAGCGTTGGCCTAGAAAAGCTTTTCCAGCATTTTCATGAACTGTCAGCTACATAAGGTATGTTTCCCTTAGCTTCCCAATTTCAGTGATGATTTTTAAACAATGTAGAGTGATGCTCCTTATGTTCACATCCTTCTTTCAAGGAATATCCACCCTCCATAAGGTATATATATACCTTGCTATTTTTAGGAAAATTCTCAGAAATACATCCAGCGGTTGAGGATGGCACCTTCACTTTTGGCTCACTCCTACAGAAGCCAGTGAGTCATGGACTGATTTGCTGAAAGAATAACAGTGGCTCAGCCTGAGTATCTTTCTTGCCCAAAGTGGCAAATGTTTACACAAATTGGAACTTTCCATTCTCATGGTCAAACTGATTGGACCAAGTCTTTCCCAGACCCAAACTGCAGAGGTCAAAGTGGCTGGATTTTCTTCAGTTTCACTTTGCTCAGCAATACAGTCCTGCAGGAATGAGGCAGAGGAAACAATACTAAGGAGGAAGGGAGGAAATCCAGTTTCTTTCTATTCCCGGCTCATCTAATGGTTTCATACCGGCATCTTGGATACGGTTTCTCTCTTTGTAAGGTGAAATTGAACTAAAAGATTTCTAAGTGCTTTTCTGGCTGTAAAATTATTTTATTCTATTTAACAGAGCAAATATTTACTAAGGACTAGTTGTGCACAGTGTGAAGTACGGGAATGCAAGGAGAAATTGTCTCGCGTCATGGAACCCCAAAACCATTTTCACATCTATACGCAATCTAGTGGGTCTGAGGTTACCCTAACCAATCCTTGGGCCCCTTCAGAAGCAAAGACAAGGTTCTCTGGATGAGTTCCTATGTGAGCTTTCATTCCTCCTATAACATGAGTGATAGGTGATGGATCAAAGGGAGCCTAAATCCATAGTAAAATGAAATAAAATGAGACTTCACTTGCTAAGTATAAAGGCCAGCACAAGCAATGAGATGAGGCAGGACACCATGGCTGGGCTATCAGGAGGCAGGATTCTCCTTTCTGGAGATCTATTTCTTATCTTCATAACATATCATGTCTGTCTTAAAGGAAACACACACAGGCACACACGCCTCAGCAACTTGGAGAACATGGAAGAAGTATAGGAGTTTACTAACATGTAAAGCAAAAGGCACTTTCTCAAACATCCTGATTGCTTTCAGGCGTCAAAATCCCTCCTTCATAACTTAGCTTGGGGATTCAAGATTCCCAGCTGGGCTGGCTGTAAAATTTGTAGGACTCAGTGCAAAACGGAAATTTAGGATTTCTTATTCAAAAAGCTGGAAAAATGACCATTAGGTAATAAAATGTAAAAGTTTTTTTCTTAAAATATTTTATTACTTATAAAACACAATAGGTTTTATAATGATACATAAGAAAAAACATAAAATTGGTTTAAAAATTTGGTATCATAAATTAATATAACACTTTAATACGATATCTTAATTAATAAAATTTTATGGCTCACTTTTCTGCAAATTAATTTATGAAGTTAGCAAAATTCATGCCTGGAGCAACTTCATTTTTAAGCATATAAATGAAAGCAATGTCAAGTGCTCTTATTAAATACAAGATCTTAACTAGAATTTTTCATTTCTGACTGTGAGAAGGATATTTCTGCTGACGCAACTGATACTGGAGCTCTTAAAAGTATTTTATATACTGTGACAACGTTAGCATAATTATCTGACAGATTAATTGAAATATAAATTTTAGTAAATCAATGGTTGATGGTCCCTGTGAAACAATTTTTCTAAAACAATTTATTTCTTACCACAAATCAGTTTTATGTACATCTGAACTCAATTTTCAATGTAAATTTATACAGTGCTGTTTTAATGTTTCCTCTGAAATTTTTAGTGACTTGTGGAAGCTGTATAAAAAACTGGAAATGGTTTAATGATATAGATAGAATTCACAATCCTTGTTTATTCATTTTTTCACTGTGTCTTTAATTATTAAAAAATTAATTTCAGGCCAAGCGCGGTGGGTCACGTCTGTAATCCCAGCACTTTGGGAGGCCGAGGAAGGTGGATCACAAGGTCAGGAGTTCAAGACCAGCCTGACCAACTTGGTGAAACACCACCTCTACTGAAAATATAAAAATTAGCCGGGCATGGTGGCAGGGGCCTGTAATCTCAGCTACTCAGGAGGCTGAGGCAGAAGAATCACTTGAACCTAGGAGGCGGAGGTTGCAGTCAGCTGAGATCGCACCACTGCACTCCAGCCTGCGTGACAGAGTGATACTCTGTCGCAAAAAAAAAAAAAAAAAGTTAATTTCAGTATTATCCTGTATGTTAAAACATGGATGTTCAAAACTTCACATGAAAATAATGTTCTTCAGATACTTCTCAAAAAAAAAAAATATATACAAGTGGCCAAGAAACACATGAAAAAAATGTTCATCACTAATCACCAGAGAAATGCAAGCCAAAATCACAATGTTTGGCTTTTGTTAAAAAGCCAAAAGAAACAGCAGAAGTTGATGAAGCTGTGGAGAAAAGGGAACACTTACACACTGTTGGTGGGAATGTAAATCAGTTCAGCAACTGTAGACAGCAATTCGGAGATTTCTCAAAGAACTGAGAGTTCAACTATGATTCCACCCAGCAATTCCACTACTGGCTATATACCCAAAGGAAAATAAACCATCCTACCAAAGACATGCATACCTATATGTTCGTCACAGCACTATTCACAATAGCAGAGACATGGAATCAACCCAGGTGCCCATCAGCAGTGGATTTGATAAGGAAATCATGGTACATATACAACATGGACTGCTATGCAGCCATGGATGCGGCTGGAAACCATTATCCTAAGTGAACTAGCACTGAAACATAAAGCCAAATATGACATGTCCTCACTTATAAGTAGGGGCTAAACATTAGGTGCACAAGGTCATAGAAATGAGAACAGTAGACCCTGGAGAATACAAGAGAGGGGACAGAGGGAGGGGGTTAAGGATTCAAAAAAAATCACCTTTTCAGCACTGTGCTCACTACCTGGGTAATGGATTCATTATAACTCCAAACTTTAGCATCACATAACATACTATTATAACAAACCTGCAAATGAACCCCCTATTTTAAAATAAAAGTTGAAAAAAAAGATATTAAGAAAAAAAACAAAAGAAGATAGCATTAAAAAGTAAGAAAATGATGTTCTTTTCCATTAAGCTGCTATCCTTACATGTAATTTCTATTTCTAAACCCCCAGATATTTAAATTGTAATGTTATATCAACTTTCAGAACCACAGTCTCTACACTTTTTGAAAGATTCTAATAACTCCCCAATATACCTTATCACCTTGTCCATGTATATGCTTCCATTGTGTAATAATTTACTGAAAAGTTTACTGCCACTCACTTTGGACAGCCGCAGAACACCAGAGAGCCCTGTGTGCTCATGCACTCAAAATAGCCCATCCAACTGCTCAGCTCATACGCTGCCCACTTTGCCATGAACCTGAGCCTGCACGTGATTCTGTCCTGTGTCCTGCTGTCCTGTCTATCTCCTCTGCTCACCTACATGCTCTGTCCTCTCATTGAACTTCACTTATTCACACAATTTTAAAAACAAAACTATTAAAAATGTCAAGGCAGCGATAGCAGAGCATTAACCAGGATCCTGTGGGCTGCATCAGGTCACATACCCAGGAAGCTGGCCTTGCTCCCAGCTTCACTGGAGACTGCCAGGTTGTCTTTATCTTGGTTCTCAGGGCCCCAGTCCTTCCTAATCCATTCTCTTACATTCACATAACAGACCTGGTAAGGTTGAAATTCTACAAGTGTTGTAACTGATCCATATTGAGCTTTAAACTTTGGGTTTGCTTGCCAGAAGTCTTGGACTGTGGCTACCGCAGGTAAGTTTTTTGGGGGCAACCCTAGAAGTTTCTGCTCTATTTTCCAGACCTTGAATGATGTTACAAAATCATAAGTAATGCAAGGAAGACAAATGGATTTTAATGGAACAAAAAGAAAAGTTTAATGAACTCTTTCTTACTAGGTGCAATTTAGAAATTATCCAAACAGAGGCCGGGCACAGTGGCTTACACTTCTAACCTCCAGCACTTTGGGAGGCTGATACGGGCGGATCATGAAGTCAGGAGATCGAGACCATCCTGGCTAACACCGTGAAACCCCGTCTCTACCAAAAATACAAAAAATTAGCTGGACATGGTGGCAGGCGCCTGTAGTCCCAGCTACTCTGGAGGCTGAGGCAGGAGAATGGCGTGAACCCAGGAGGCGGAGCTTGCAGTGAGCAGAGATGGCCCCACTGCACTCCAGCCTGGGTGACAGAGCAAACCTCTGTCTCAAAAAAAAAAAAAAAAGAAATTATCCAAACAGATATATTTGCCAGTGATATATGTGAGCACATTGTACAAATTTATCAATTGAAATAATTGGTATTTAGTGATTCTAAAGAATCTTCTACAGTGTGTAGCTTAGAGTACACACTCTGCTTTCATACATCTAGAAGGGGAATCCCAGCCCAGCTTCATTGCTAATTTCATAACCATCTGAGCTCAGGCAAGACATGAAGACATGTGTGCCCTGTAATCCTCAGTTTATTCATGTGTAAAGTAAAGAGGTATTGTCAGCACCTAGATAATATATGTAAATTCAGAGAATGTCTGACACCCAATGATATTATGAGCTTTAAAATTTTATCTTTTATGGGTTCCAGGAGTAAAAAATATGAATACCAATATTAAAATATATATATAATATACATCATACATGCTCTCTTCCCTTTTACTAGACGAGTGAATAACCTGCATTTAGATGAAACACTGAGTCATCTCTTTGCTATTTGTTGACCAGCATATATTTTCTCAAACCTTTTTTATCACAGTAATTTATATATAATTTATACGCTCTCTGCTAGAGGATCTGTTTTAACAGTCCATTGGGTCCTGATATCTTTATTAAGTTGCTCCAGTGGTTCCATATCAAAGCTTTTTCCTGCAAACAGATTTCTGAGAGTAAAAGGGTAGAACAAAAAAGTTAAATGGCAATCCCGAAATGTCTAATTTTAGCAGAGATAAAAGTGCAACATCAATCAGAAAACCTAAAGCTGTGCAAGTGATACTGTGGGGGCAACATGCCTCTCTCATGGAAGGGGTTGGGGCTGCAGGCCCAGCTGCAGTTCAGATCCAGGCTGCAGATTTCCTGGGAGAATTGTGCCTCCACTGCACGGAAGTACGTGCCTGAGTCTTTCAGTTGGGCGGCTGTGATGTGTAGGGTACCACAGAGCTCCTTAGAGTTTCCTTTTGACCAAAACTTTCCATTGTGTTTCATCCATGAAGCCATGAAAAACAGATTGATGAGGCCAACCTGAAGGGGTGGCCTGCCCCTCCACACCTGTGGGTGCTTCTCGTTAGGTGGGACGAGAGACTTGAGAAAAGGAAATAATACACAGAGACAAAGTATAGAGAAAGAAAAGCGGGACCCAGGGGACCAGTGCTGTGTTTTCAGAGGACCCACACTGGCACCGGCCTCTGAGTTCCCTTAGTATTTATTGATAATTATCTTTACCATCTAAAAGATAGGGGAGTAGCTAGAAAATAGGATCATTGTAGGGAGGAAATCAGCAGTAAGACATATGAACAAAAATCCCTGTAACATGAATAAGTTAAAGGAAAATGCTGTGCCTTGAGATGCATATGCGAACATCTCCATAAACCTTTTAGTGGTATTGCTCCAGCAAGCCCCACCTTATTCCTAAAGGCAGTCTTCTCCTTACTCAGTAAACAAAGCACACAATGGGTATTACCCGGAGATGTTCCAATCCCAGGGAGGGGCAGGATTTTTAACCATCAAGCTTCTTTCAGGTACTTGTTTAACAAAGACACATCCTGCGCAGCCCAATATCCTTTTAACCTTAAATCACCTTCGCACATGTCTCTTGCAAGGACAAAGTTGGGGGTAGGGTCACAGATTAACAGCATTTCAAATACAGAACTAAATGGAGTCTCTTATGTCTACTTCCTTCTATATAGACACAGTAACAGGCTGATCTCTTTCTTTTCCCCACACCAACCCACGATTCTGTTGGAACCACTGCACGTTGTTCACAGAGGTAGAAAAACTGCACCTCATAGTAGAGCTAGTTCTCTCCTGGAGACTCGGAACTGAAGGACTCTGCTCCACCTTCACTCCTCTCACCCTTGCTCGGAAAGAGAAAAGCAAATATGTATTATGTCACTAAGGAATCACTGATGCAGTTTCCAAACCTGTAAAATATCCCTAGAAACACTCATGAGGCTGTAGGACAGTCCAGGAGCTTTGTGTCAGCTCTCCCTTCCCTCCCTTCCCCTGTCAGCCACGGAGCACGGGGGACCCACAGTCCCCATCTGGGACGGCCCAACTCACAGAAAACCTGGACCCACAAAAGCCCCAGGAGAGCTCCCAGTCTCCTTTCCATGGCTCCTTGCCTGGTTGCTGGAGTACCTTTGCCTCTGCTCTGGAAGGGGTCAAGTCTTGGGTCCAGAAAAACTTGTTCTTACAGTCAATAGTTTGCACCAGACTCCCTGAGCACCAATCACACCTGAGTTCTGTCATTCATCTAAATAGGAAACTCCACCAGCAGTGACCCTTGAGACTGCAGAGTAATCTCTCCAAAACTCTGGGTGTGAATAGTGCAAGGGAGGAAGAGCCAATATTTCCAATGTATAAAGTTATAGGGCTTTTTTTTCTTACAGTACTTTATATAAGAGAAATTGTAGGATAGTATGTGAAGAAAGAGGATGATACGTCTGAGACGAATCCGTGTCTCAGCTGGGTAAAGTAGAACCTTGAAGAATCATGGGAAGCCCAAATTACATAGTTTGACAGAAAATTGCACAATTCAATTATATGAAAGTTTTAATAAGGAAAACTTTTTGATAGCATGTATGGTGGATTTAGAAATAAATACAATTTCTTGAAATCAGGAGATTTTCTGCATAGAAAATGTTTCCAACTAGAGTTTGTTTGATTAAAAGAAAAATAGGATGTGTGTGTGATATCCACCCTGATTTAATTTCTACCTCTCCCACGCTATCCAGCCCTTTCCCTACACACCCTGCAGGCCCACACAGCTGTTATGATCAGGCCACATATTGCTGGTCAAATTAAATATTCTCCTCTCTATTCTCTTTCTGGTTTTGGTCTTTATTTCCTTCCTATTTTCTTCTTTCCTGCTTATTCTTGTTCCTTTTAGTCTCGGAGAAGATATATGAAGAAATCAGATATCAGGGGTATTTTGGAATAATTTCCATGTCCCTGAATTTCAGGAATTTTAGTCATAAAAATTTAAAAACTGAAAATATGTAATAGAGATGTTTTCTATTGAGTGTCCATCCTCCCAATTCCCAGTAAAACTCCAATTCCCTTACCTCTGCTTACAGAATCATCCTCACAATGGATTCATAGACCTACGAACTCCAGCTATCTGAGGTTTTATATAGAATGTCAGAGCTGAAAACCTAAGATGAACTTTACACACGCACTGCCCCCCATTCCACTGCAATTCCTTGTTATCTGTGATTTGACTGACTCACAAGCCCCCTTGTCTCCTCTTTTATTGTTCCACCGTTTGGGACCATCAGAGAAAGTCTTCATTTCTGGAGATCCTAGAGTGCCCCCTAGTGGACTGAAGCAATCAACAAAGATCACTTCAGACCAACTAATTCCTCAGTAGTCACACAACCCAGCCCCTTTCACTTCATGTTTCCTATGAAGGAAATGGAGGTG
Source organism: Piliocolobus tephrosceles (assembly GCF_002776525.5). Taxonomy (NCBI): domain Eukaryota; kingdom Metazoa; phylum Chordata; class Mammalia; order Primates; family Cercopithecidae; genus Piliocolobus; species Piliocolobus tephrosceles. The sequence continues at coordinate 124,434,300 of NC_045439.1, forward strand.
GTCAGAAAACATTACAACTGCCTGGATTGAATGAGGGTTAAGAATGAACCAATTACCACTTTAAAAATGTCATTTTGTGGAAATTAATATCTTAATTTGGCAATTCTCATTTTGTACTCTTCTCTTAATTCCTTTAATTCAGTACGAAATAAGTCCAAAAACATGTATTGAAGTTTTACTATAAGTGAATTATTTACTAGGCTTGAAGAATACTTAAAAGTGGACGTTACTCTAGTTTATAGTCTACTGGAGTGACAGAAATGCATCTCTCTAATACAAATCGCACAGTAGGACTCTAAGAGGAGTGCAGACTAGAAGCTGTATGATCCCAGAGGCAGGAAAAATACTTATGCTTAGGAAGGTTGAACAAAATGTAATGAAGAAGGTGATCATTTTCTCCTCTCTCCCCTATTCTATGAGAAGAATAGAAAAGAACGTGGATAAACCTTTGTGATGGCTTTTATGATATTTTTTGGCTTAATGCTAGGAAGAATTCACAAATATATGAAATTATTTAAAGTAATACAGCATTCCAGATAGACTGAAATCTCCTTTGACCACCACTCCCAGTTCTAGTCCTTTCATCCCTTATTACCCTCATTCTTTCATCTAGTCAATTTGTAGTTGATGCTGTTTACATACATATATAAAATATATGAACCAGCTGAAATATATGGTATCTCATTTATAGTTTTAAAATGTAATAAAATGATACATCTTGTGCATACCTTTTTGTAACTCACTTTACAAACTCAATAATAAATCTTTAGGTCTTATTGTATTAACACATATGGGGCCTTCTGCCATACTGCATCATATTAAGGATATACTTCAGTTTATACAGCCTTTCTCCTATTGATCAACACTTAAAATGTTGTTTTTTAACCATAAAATATAAAATGGCAATAAAGCTTTTAAGGAATTCCTCTTTTTATTCATATGCGCTCATGTTTCTTCAGGAGCAGAGACTAGGAGCGAGTGAAAGAACCATCAACGTGGCTATAGTGTAAAGCACTCCAAGGAGAGGGAAGATTGGTCAAAGGCTCTGAGGAAGAAGGGAACGAATTCATGTTCCAACTATTGTGCTGAAGGGTTTTCTTTTTTATTACTTTTCTTAGTGTACATTAGAGCTCTAGTTTATTGGCTTATTTGATAAACTCTAAAATTACCATCTTGATATGTATAGTTTCTCCCAACCAGCTACAGAAGTATTTCTAGAGATAGTAAGTCAAAAAGAGAAAAAAATACACCCAAGGAGAAGGAGGGGGACATACAAGGAAAAAATGTTATAGAATAACTTTAGGAAAAAAATAATAATAACTTCGGGCATTTAAAAATTATATAGGTATACATGTATATAATTTAATAATAATTTTAGGAACAAAAATACAATTTACGCTTTCTAAACCAGTAGAAAGAAAAAAGAAAATTATCAATGCAACAGAAGACAGACTGAAACAGGAAAGAACAAATCAAGAGCATGCTGAGCAAAGCCAAAATGTTAAAAATGAATCCACACGCCTGTAATCCCAGCACTTTGGGAGGCCGAGGCAGGCAGATCACGAGGCCAGGAAATCGAGACCATCCTGGCTAACACGGTGAAACCCAGTTTCTATTAAAAATACAAAAAATTAGCCAGGCATGGTGGCGGGCGCCTGTAGTCCCAGCTACTTGGGAGGCTGAGGCAGGAGAATGGCATGAATCCGGGAGACTGAGCTTGCAGTGAGCTGAGATCACACCACTGCACTCCAGCCTGGGTGACAGAGCGAGACTCCATCTCAAAAAAAAAAAAAAAAAAAAAAAAGAAGAAAAAGAATCCAAACATATCAGTAATAGAAACATATTTTTTAAAAAGACTATGATTCAATCAAATTTAAAAATCTTGCTACATACTGCTTGAAAAAACAGACAATAACCCCCAAGAAAGCTGAGCATATAGGATGGGATTCTTCCTGCCACCCCTGTGTTCCAGGACTGTAGCCCCCTCCCTTGTCTACTCAACCCACTGCACCTGCCATAAACAACTTCCAAAAGAATTTCAATTATTTTTGCTGTTTTAAAATGTCAGTTCTGCTGATTAGGTAGTAAAAGAGTAGTGCAAGACAAGAATAGCAAGTCAGTCAATTAAAATATCTCAATCAGAGACGAGAGAGGTAAAAAAAAGACAGGTTAAAAAATTCAACATTCAGACAGAAAACAGTAGAGAAAGAAAGGAAAACTATCTGAGATGAAAAACCAAAAAGAAGTTAAGATTTAGCTGCAGAAAAGGACAAACCTAACATGAGAAAATTCCATATGCTAATGTAGCAGAGAGAAAGAAGGCAAGTCTAAATAACAGCTTTTACATTTTTATCATTGATCTCTCTACTTCCTTTACAATTTGAAATATTTAAGGAAGTATCTGCATCTGTTATTGCACATTTCTAATTGCTCTAGAATCACAAAAGAAAGCAGGGAAAATTAGTCATCAAAATCATATATGATCATTGTGTGTACCAACAATTAGCAAAGTGTTGTGTCAAGAGAGGCTTTAATCGTCTTCTTTATGAATTTAACATTTATTTCCCTGGAGGGTTGCTACGGAATAAACTGTGTCTCATCCGAAATTTACATGTTGAAGCCCTTACCCCCAGTATATCGGAATGAAATTGTATTTGAAAACAGGATCTTTAAAGAGGTCATTAATGTAAAATGAGGCTATATAGCTGGGCTCTACCTCAATATAATTGGTGTTCTTATAAGAAAGGAAATCCAGACACAGACATGTGCACCATGAGAGGAGAGACCACCTGAAGGCATGGTGAGAAGGCAACCATCTGCAAGCCTCAAAAACAACCTGCCCTGCCAACACCTTGATCTTGGATTTCTATCTCCAGAACTGACAGAAAACAGATTCTGTTGTTTATGCCACCCCGTCTGTGGTATTTGTCATGGCAGCTCTAGAAAATTAATATGAAGGTAAATTTTTAGTATCCAATTATATGAAATATATCACACAGAGCAATTTAAAGTCATAAATATGCATATAAAAAATCTTCAACATCTTAACATTCTACCTTTTACACTCATGTTTTGGTGCACTTGCTTCCTGAATAAAAGTGCTCCCTTGTCTTAGATATCCCCATAAAAATTCTGTACAGAGGTCTAATTATCTTGACAACTTTATTATTGTGCTTAAATGATTGGAAATTTGTATTGGATGTACTGCATACTTGATATTAAATAACAGTGAAATTTTCTTTATAAGTTACCTAACAAGCTTTAAAATATTTTAATATGTACTGTATATAGCAAAATGTCTCTAAATATTTAATAAGTTCTCTGGAATGACTGTTGAGCAAGGACTATAATTACGTGACTTACAGATCTTCAGGATTTGCAGGAACACTTATGTAAATATTGTTATATATATATATATATATATATATATATATATATATATATATATATCCAAGTAAGAATAAATATACCAAAGTGCTAGGACATATAATTTACATTAAATCTTTTCAACAGAAACCACAGAATATCAAGCATGAGCTAGTTAAGTCTCAACTCTAAGGAGAGTCAATTGACTTAGTCAAGAAAGCAAACTCCAAGGCAGTCAGCTACTATTGTTATTAACACGTAAGGCCACAACAGAGGAAACTACAGTTCAGCTACCCACAGCTTGAATGATACCTGAAGCTTTTATAAGTAGCACAGGAAATATCAGATATTGGGTTTTTATTAGAAACATTAGTGGCATGTTAAATAGCATAATGAATTTTAGAAACTGGTTTTTAAATAAAAGTATTTAAGATATGGATTTCAACTACAGAACTTTAGAGACACACCCTACCATTGCCTGAATAGCATATAAAAATCTAGGACAGCCTGTAACTTGCACCCTTAAGTATGCTACCAAATTCCAACCAGTGGTGGACTGGGTGAAGAAAATGTGGTACATGTACACCATGAAATACTATACAGCCTTATAAAGAATGAGATCATGTCCTTTGCAGCAACATGGATGAAGCTGTAGGCCATTATCCTAAGTGAATTAACACAGAAACAGAAAACCAAATACAGAATGTTCTCACTTACAAGTGGGAGTTAAACACTGAGTACACAGGGACACAAAGATGAGAACAATAACCACTGGGGTTTCCAAACAGGGGAAGAGAAGGGGAGGGAGAAGTGTTGCAAAACTATCTGTAGGGTACTATGTTCACTACAAGATCATTAGAAGCCCAAACCTCAGGGGGGCATCCAAGATGGCCAAATAGGAACAGTTCTAGCCTCCAGCTCCCAGAGTGAGCAACACAGAAGACAGGTGATTTCAGCATTTTCATCTGAGGTACCAGGTTCATCTCACTGGAGCATGTCGGACAGTCATGCTGGTCAGTGGGTGCAGCCCAACCAGTGAGAGCTGAAGCAGGGCAAGGCATCACCTCACCTGGGAAGCACAAGGGGGAAGGGAATTCCTTTTCCTAGCCAAGGAAAACAGAGACACACAACATCTGGAAAATTGGGTAACTCCCACCCTAATACTGCACTTTGCCAAGGGTCTTAGCAAATGGCACATCAGGAGATTACATCCCACACCTGGCCTGGAGGGTCCCATGCCCAAGAGCCTCCCTCACTGCCAGCACAGCAGTCTGAGATCTAACTGGAAGGTGGCAGCGAGGCTGGGGGAGGGGCTCCCTTCATTACTGAGGCTTAAGTAGGTAAACAAAGCCACTGGGAAGCTCGAACTGGGTGGAGCCCACTCCAGCTCAAGGAGCCTTGCCTGCCTCTGTAGAATCCACCTCCGGGGACATGGCATAGCTGAACAAAAAGCAGCAGAAACCTCTGCAGATGTCCCTGTCTGACAACTTTGAAGAGAGCAGTGGTTCTCCCAGCATGGAGGTTGAGGTCTGAGAATGGACAGACTGCCTGCTCAAATGGGTCCCTGACCCCTAAGTAGCCTAACTGGCAGACATCCCCCACTAGGTGCAGACTGACACCTCACACCTCACACAGCTGGGTACACCTCTGAGACGAAGCTTCCAGAGAAAGATTCAGAGAGCAACACTTGCTGTTCAGCAATATTCTATCTTCTGCAGCCTCCGCTGCTGACACCCAGGCAAACAGGGTCTGTAGTGGACCTCAAGCAAACTCCAATAGACCTGCAGCTGGGGATCATGACTGTTAGAAGGAAAACTAACAAACAGAAAGGACACCTACACCAAAACCCCATCAGTACGTCACCATCATCAAAGACCAAAGGCAGATAAAATCACAAAGATGGGGAAAAAGCAGTGCAGAAAAGCTGGAAATGCAAAAATCAGAGTGCATCTCCCCCTCCAAAGGAATACAGCTCATCACCAGCAACGGAACAAAGCTGAATGGAGAATGACTTTGACGAGCTGAGAGAAGAAAGCTTCAGTCAATCAAACTTCTCAGAGCTAAAGGAGGAACTATGTACCCAGTGCAAAGAAACTAAAAACCTTGAAAAAAGAATGGAAGAAAGGATAACTAGAATAACTAATGCAGAGAAGTCCATAAATGAACTGATAGAGATGAAAACCATGACACAAGAACTACGTGACAAATGCACAAGCTTCAGTAACCAACTTGATCAACTGGAAGAAAGAGTATCAGTGATTGAAGATCAAATGAATGAAATGAAGCCAGAAGAGAAGTTTAGAGAAAAAAGAGTAAAAAGAAAGTAACAAAGCCTCCAAGAAATATGGGATTATGTAAAAAGACCAAATCTACATCTGATTGGTGTGCCTGAAAGTGATGGGGAGAAAGGACCCAAGTTGGAAAACACTCTTCAGGATATCATCCAGGAGAACTTCCCCAACCTAGTAGGGCAGGCCAACATTCAAATTCAGGAAATACAGAGAACGCCACAAAGAAACTCCTTGAGAAGAGCAACTCCAAGACACATAATTGTCAGGTTCACCAAAGTTGAAATGAAGGAAAAAATGTTAAGGGCAGCCGGAGAGAAAGGTCGGGTTACCCACAAGGGAAGCCCATCAGACTAACAGCAGATCTCTTGGCAGAAACTCTATAAGCCAGAAGAGAATACGGGCCAATATTCAACATTTTTAAAGAAAAGAATTTTCAACCCAGAATTTCATATCCAGCCAAACTAAGTTTCATAAGTGAAGGAGAAACAAAATTCTTTACAGACAAGCAAAGCTTAGAGATTTTGTCACCACCAGGCCTGTCCTACAAGAGATCCTGAAGGAAGCACTAAACATGAAAAGGAACAACCAGTACCAGCCATAGCAAGAACATGCCAAAATGTAAAGACCATCGATGCTATGAAGAAACTGCATCAACTAAGGAGCAAAATAACCAACTAATATCATAACGACAGGATCAAGTTCACACATAACAATATTAACTTTAAATGTAAATGGACTGAATGGTCCAATTAAAAGGCACAGACTGGCAAACTGGATAGAGTCAAGACACATCAGTTTGCTATATTCAGGAGACCCATCTCACATGCAGAGACACACATAGGCTCAAAATAAAGGGATGGAGGAAGATCTACCAAGCAAATGGAGAACAAAAAAAAGCAGGGGTTGCAATACTAGTCTCTGATAAAACAGATTTTAAACCATCAAAGATCAAAAGAGACAAAGAAGGACATTACCTAATGGTAAAGGGACCAATTCAACAGGAAGAGCTAACTATCCTAAATATATATACACCCAATACAGGAGCACCCAGATTCATAAAGCAAGTCCTCAGAGACTTACAAAGACACTTAGACTCCCATACAATAATAATGGGAGACTTCAACACCCCACTGTCAACATTAGACAGATCAATGAGAGAGAAAGTTAACAAGGATATCCAGGAATTGAACTCATCTCTGCAGCAAGCAGACCTAACAGACATCTACAGAACTCTCTACCCCAAATCAACAGAATATACATTCTTATCAGCACCACATCACACTTATTCCAAAATTGACCACATAATTGGAAGTAAAGCACTCCTCAGCAAATGTACAAGAACAGAAATTATAACAAACTGTCTCTCAGACCACAGTGCAATCAAACTAGAACTCAGGACTAAGAAACTCAATCAAAACTGCTCAACTACATGGAAACTGAACAACCTGCTCCTGAATGACTACTGGGTACATAACAAAATGAAGGCAGAAATAAAGATGTTCTTTGAAACCAGTGAGAACAAAGATACAACATACCAGAATCTCTGGGACACATTTAAAGCAGTGTGTAGAGGGAAATTTGTAGGACTAAATGCCCACAAGACAAAGGGAAAGATCTAAAATTGACACCCTAACATCACAACTAAAAGAACTAGAGAAGCAAGAGCAAACACATTCAAAAGCTAGCAGAAGGCAAGAAATAACTAAGATCAGAGCAGAACAGAAGGAGATAGAGACACAAAAACCCTCCAAAAAATCAATGAAACCAGGAGCTGGTTTTTTGAAAAAGATCAACAAAATTGACAGAGTTCTAGCAAGACTAATAAGAAGAAAAGAGAGAAGAATCAAATAGATGCAACAAAAAACGATAAAGGGGATATCACCACCGACCCCACAGAAATACAAACTACCATCAGAGAATACTATAAACACCTCTACGCAAATAAACTAGAAAACCTAGAAGAAATGGATAAATTCCTGGACACTTACACTCTCCCAAGACTAAACCAGGAAGAAGTTGAATCCCTGAATAGACCAATAGCAGGCTCTGAAATTGAGGCAATAATTAATAGCCTACCAACCAAAAAAAGTCCAGGACCAGATGGATTCACAGCCGAATTCTACCAGAGTTACAAGGAGGAGCTGGTACCATTCCTTCTGAAACTATTCCAATCAGTAGAAACAGAGGAAATCCTCCCTGACTCATTTTATGAGGCCAACATCATCCTGATACTAAAGCCTGGCAGAGACACAACAAAAAAAGAGAATTTTAGACAAATATCTCTGATGAACATCGATGCAAAAATCCTCAATAAAATACTGGCAAACCGGATCTAGCAGCACATTAAAAAGCTTAACCACCATGATCAAGTGGGCTTCATCCCTGGGATGCAAGGCTGGTTCAACATATGCAAATCAATAAATGTAATCCAGCAAATAAACAGAACCAAAGACAAGAACCACATGATTATCTCAATAGATGCAGAAAAGGCCTTTGACAAAATTCAACAGCCCTTCATGCTAAAAACTCTCAATAAATTCCGTATGATGGAACGTGCCTCAAAATAATAAGAGCTATTTATGACAAACCCACAACCAACATCATACTGAATGGGAAAAAACTGGAAAAATTCCCTTTGAAAACTGGCACAAGACAGGGATGCCCTCTCTCACCACCCCTATTCAACATAGTGTTGGAAGTTCTGGCTAGGGCAATCAGGCAAGAGAAAGAAATCAAGGGTATTCAGTTAGGAAAAAAAGAAGTCAAATTGTCCCTGTTAGCAGATGACATGATTGTATATTTAGAAAACCCCATTGTCTCAGCCCCAAATCTCCTTAAGCTGATAAGCAACTTCAGCAAAGCCTCAGGATACAAAATCAATGTGCAAAAATCACAAGGATTCTTATACACCAATAACAGACAAACAGAGAGCCAAATCGTGAATGAACTCCCTTTCACAATTGATTCAAAGAAAATAAAATACCTAGGAATCCAACTTACAAGGGATATGAAGGACCTCTTCAAGGAGAACTACAAACCACTGCTCAGTGAAATAAAAGAGGACACAAACAAATGGAAGAACATACCACGCTCATGGATAGGAAGAATCAATATCATGAAAATGGCCATACCGCTCAAGGTAATTTATAGATTCAATGCCATCCCCACTAAGCTACCAATGAGTTTCTTCACAGAATTGGAAAAAAACTACTTTAAAGTTCATATGGAACCAAAAAAGAGCCTGCATTGCCAAGACAATCCTAAGCCAAAAGAACAAAGCTGGAGGCATCATGCTACCTGACTTCAAACTATACTACAAGGTTATAGTAACCAAAGCAGCATGGTACTGGTACCAAAACAGAGATATAGACCAATGGAACAGAACAGAGCCCTCAGAAATAACACCACACATCTACAGCCATCTGATCTTTGACAAACCTGAGAGAAACAAGAAATGGGGAAAGGATTCCCTATTTAATAAATGGTGCTGGGAAAATTGGTTAAACATAAGTAGAAAGCTGAAACCGGATCCTTTCCTTACTCCTTACATGAAAATTAATTCAAGATGGATTAGAGACTTAAATGTTAGACGTAAAACCATAAAAACCCTAGAAGAAAACCTAGGTAATACCATTCAGGACATAGGCATGGGCAAGGACTGCATGTCTAAAACACCAAAAGCAATGGCAACAAAAGCCAAAATTGACAGATGGGATCTAATTAAACTAAAGAGCTTCTGCACAACAAAAGAAACTACCATCAGAGTGAACAGGCAACCTACAGAATGGGAGAAAATTTTTGCAATCTACTCATCTGACAAAGGGCTAGTATCCAGAATCTACAAAGAACTCAAACAGATTTTACAAGAAAAAAACAAACAACTGCATCCAACAGTGGGCAAAGGATATGAACAGACACTTCTCAAAAGAAGACATTTATACAGCCAACAGACACATGAAAAAATGCTCATCATCACTCACCATCAGAGAAATGCAAATCAAAATCACAATGAGATACCATCTCACACCAGTTAGAATAGCAATCATTAAAAAGTCAGGAAACAACAGGTGTTGGAGAGGATGTGGAGAAATAGGAACACTTTTACGCTATTGGTGAGACTGTAAACTAGTTCAACCATTGTGGAAAACAGTGTGGCGATTCCTCAAGGATCTAGAACTAGAAATACCACTTGACCCAGCCATCCCATTACTGGGTATATACACAAAGGATTATAAATCATGCTGCTATAAAGACACATGCACACATATGTTTATTGCGGCACTATTCACAATAGCAAAGACTTGGAATCAATCCAGATGTCCATCAGTGACAGACTGGATTAAGAAAATGTGGCATGTATACACCATGGAATACTATGCAGCCATAAAAAAGGATGAGTTCATGTTGTTTGTAGGGATATGGATGCAGCTGGAAACCATCATTCTCAGCAAACTATCACAAGAACAGAAAACCAAACACTGCATGTTCTCACTCATAGGTGGCAATTGAACAGTGAGAGCACTTGGACACAGGAAGGGGAACATCACACATCGGGGCCTATTGTGGGGAGATGGGAGTGGGGAGGGATAGCATTAGGAGATATACCTAATGTACATGATGAGTTAATGGGTGCAGTATATCAACATGGCCCATGTATACATATGTAACAAACCTGCACGTTGTGCACATACCCTAGAGCTTAAAGTATAATAAAAAAAAAAAAAAAAAAGGGAAATTTTAGGTCGGGCATGGTGGCTCATGGGTAATCCCAACACACAGGGAGGCCAAGGTAGGCACATCATGAGACCAGGAATTCAAAACCAGCCTGGCCAACATGTTGAAACCCCATCTCTACTAAAGATACCAAAAAAAATACCCAGGGGTGGTGGCACGCAACTGTACTCCCAGCTACTCGAGAGGCTGAGGCAGGAGACTGGCTTGAACCTGGGAAGTGGAGGTTGCAGCGAGCCAAGATCATTCCATTGCACTCCAGCGTGGGTGACAGGGCGAGACTCCATCTCAAAAAAGAAAAAAGAAAAAAAAAGGTAATTTTAGAACTGAGAAATACAATATCCAAAATGAAAATCTCACAGTAAGGGCTCAATAGCAAAATGAAGATGATACAGAAAAGAATAACAACTTGAAAATAGATCAGTATAGATTACCTAACCTAACTAATTTTGACTTTGCTCCCCTCAGGAGACATTTGACAAATCTAGATACAAATTTGGTTGTCACAACTTGGGGTATGTAATGATACAGGCATCTAGTGGGTAGAGGCAGACCTTAAAATCAAGAAAAAGTTTGAAAGAAAAAAAAATAGAGCTATGGAGACCTAGTGGGAAAGTGTCCTAAAGTCTAAGTTTTAACTAATTGGTGTCCTAGAAGGAGAAGAGAAAGAGATTGGGCCAGAAATCATACTTGAAAGAAGAATGGCCAAAAACTTCCCAAATTCAAAGAAAGACAAACTTATGAATTTAAGCCCCAAAGAGGATCAAATTAAAAGGAACCACATGTAAAAATAATAATTAAACTGAGGACAACAAAAGACGATATGATTTTACTTGCATGTATGTGTGTGTACAAATCGCAAATATATGAAGCAGCTAGAGAAAAACAACATATTAATATCATTGGGGAACAATTACTTGAATGACCATAGATTTCTAACCAGAAAACATGGAAACCAACAGACAATGAAACAGTACCTTTAAAGTAAGGGGAAAAATGGTTGGCACAGAATTACAGACCCAGTAAAAATATCTTCCACAAATAAAGGGCAAATTAAGAATAAAGACATCTTCAGATAACAAATGACTAAAAAATAGAATTACCAGTAAACCTACTCTAGAAAAAATGCTAAAGGGAGTTTTTTAAGTTTGAAGGAAATGACATCATTTCAAACACATCTCCTGGTTTCAGAGGAAAACTTACTTTGGAAACAAAGGAAGGATACCAGAGTTAGTAAACAGCTGTTAAACATGAAATATTTATTATTATTCCTAGTGAGTTTTATACAGTCCACAAAATTATTTAAAACAAAAATTGTGCCATTATATGGTGTGGTTTCCAATATATACAGCATTAATATACATGAACTACTACAACAAACATCAGTGTTGAATAGAGAGACATATTATACAAAAATTTCTACATTTTACAAAAAGAGGTACAACATCACAGAAGACCCTGGAGAGTTAGTCATATGTATTATAATCTCCAGAGCAACCACTCAAAAAATATGGAAATAAAGCCAAAGAAGTCCACAGATAAAAATACTGTTAAAAATATTCAAATAATCCAAAAAGTGTCAGTTAAAAAAAAAGAACAAAAAAAAAAAAAAAAAGGGTGGAACAGAAACACAATAATAACATAGTATACTAAAACCAATTACATCAATATACATTAAATTATAATTATCTAAACTAGCCAATGCAAAATCAGAGATTGGCATAGTGGGTAGAAAGACCCTATATATAAAGCTGCTTAAAGGAAACATACTTTAAATTTAAAGTCATAGTTAGTTTAAAAATAAATAGATGAAAAAGATACAGCATACATCAATAAGCATCAGAAACTTGGAATTGCTATTTAATATTACAAGACACACTTCAAGGTTGAGTTCTTGAGTCACAGAAAGTCTCAGCATCTCAGGAGGTTTGTGTTCAGCTCCCCTGCAGTCTCAGGCACTGTGTCACTCACAGCACAGAAGTACTCAGCCGCGTCGCTCACATGGGCTGAGGCTTTCGTCAGGTGGAAGGAGGTTTCACTCTTTTTAAATTCAGCCTCGAAACCGTTGATGCCTTTAACCAGGGTGGTCCCTGATATGTACTTCAGGAGAAGCTGGAGTCCTTGGTTGTGGTATTGCACGTACCAGAAGAGATTTGGTGAAACAGGCGATGAGTAGTTGCACCTCAGCAGCACAAGGACTCCTTCAGAGACAGAGACCTGGCTGTCAAGCTGGGTCACAGACTGGGCTCTGGTTCCTCCTGCAACACCAATGCTGTGTAAGTAAAAGCAGCGCAGACTTCGCTAAGAGGTCTACTTAGAGGTAATTACAACACAGTCACATTTACAAAAGTAGGCAAAGGAATGGAATGTTACTCACCCAGGGTAAAAATCACCTTGAGCAGTGGGACGAGCAGCAGGAACATGGCTGAGCAGTGGCAATGCTGGAGGGCCCTGAGCAGGGCGGACAGAAGCCAAGGGCCCTGAGCCTCAGGAGCTAGGAGCAGTGGGAAAGTTGGGCTGGACAAGTCCCTTTCTTTGAAAAGTTTCCAAAACACAAAGAGGTCTTCCCTTAGGGAGTCTGTATGTGTTCTGACCTCTTGTTCTCGTCACAGCTCCTTACCTACACACACATCAGTGATCTACATCAGCCAGCTGCAGGGAGGAGGCTCAGTAGATGAGGATGGTCTGCAATGAACACAGATGCCTCCTTAGTGCAACGTGGCCCCCTGAAGGGCACACGTGGAACCACAGATCCAAGGAAGTGAACTGTTTCTTCTCATTTGAGAGATGTCATCTCAAAACCAACAGAAAGTGTTTCTTCCCGAATCCGTGATGACGTCACCTTCCGTAGAGTAAATGGTTTTAATTTTAAATACATGAGAAAGGAGAGTTATGTAGAAATAGAAGAGTAATTTACTTCACTGAGAAATTAGTCACAGAAGACAACGTTGTAGACTTTGGAAAACCATTGAGACACTTTATGTCAGTAAAGCCATTCATCAAGGAGAGGGGTGGTGATCAATTGTCTCAGTCTGGGCTGAGTCTCATATGGCCCTGTGCAGCTGGATGTGAGCATTACAGTGGGTGAAATAGATTGTTCCTTTATTTGATTCTTTAAAAAATAAATTGGATCAGAGATTCATACTTAAAGTCAGCCTGGATCACATGTCATTAATTAATTAATCAAAGCAAACGATTAAAGGCAAGAATTTTCTTTGTCAAGTGGAAAGTGTGGAAAAGGCTTTCTAATTTCAGGTCAACAATTAGACCTGAACAATTTCTCCTAGGTTTAATATTTGTGAACCTAGGAGAAAATAACTTAGTTAACTTATATTTAAAAAGAGAAAGTGAGAGTCCTATTCCAACTGTCAGTGTTCAGAATAGACTGATACATTGTGCCAAATTATAAGAATCTGACACTAAAAAAAATTAATGCAGTTTCTCTATCTCCACAATTAAGTTCCTCCATCTCTGAAGAAACTTGAACGGAATGATAAGTGAAAGAAAATATAACATATGAATAAGTGATTATCACAATAGTTAAAGAGATTTTTAAAACATAAACCTACGTGAACTCAATACAGGTGGAAGAAGTGCAACCTGCAGACCAGAAATGAGAGGAACCTGTGAGAGGTATAGAAATGGTGAGAGATATTGATGGTGACGCTCAACAGAGCTAAGCAAACAGCAGTGCCGTGTGGGTGGGAGAAAAGGCATAGCAAACAAGAACAGACTGCCCTGTGCCTCAATAATAAAATGAAGCTTTTGAGCAAAAAGCCTTCCCCACCAAACCTATTGTGGCATAGAGATCATTGGATCCTAAAAATGCAATAACCAAATAAGGAGAAAAATCTCAGGTAAAATGGGATTTTACAAGGTCAAAACAAAAAGTGCTTTCTGAATAGTCCATTGACTTGTAGCAGCCTGAAATCAGTTTTTCCTTGGGCTTCTGATCTATTTCTTGATTCTGCCTATAAATTTTTTTTATCACATGTAAGACAAAATTACATAGTCAGTTTAAAAATTTAAATGTTACTAGGGTGGACTTCTGATACAAAACTTCTAACTAAACACATGTGCTGTCCTCTTAACTCCCTAAAATTCCCACTGAAATGAAATGTAAAACTATAAGCACAATGACCTGAATCCATTAATAATAAAAGTAAAAAAGATTAAAGATATCACAATTCCCATGAGGTAGACGATAAGTGGATGCGAGCACACTGATGGATAAAACAGAGAGGGGAAAAGTCCAGGCCAGAATGAACTATGAGAAGATTACAGTGGAAATGTGAGTGGAGGGAACCTACTTGGTAGGACCCTGGAGAGGTTCTGGGTTGAGAAAGAGAGTAGGTGATGAAGGGTGAGAGGTACAGAACACAAGAGAACGTAGTGAAGGTCCACATGTGGAATGGCTGCACTAGCCTCCCTCTGTTCTCGCCAACCTGCTTCTGTATTTGTGTGTGAGAAGCATATGAAGCCAACTTGGGACACGTAATCTTCATGAGAGTTTGCATGAACCATCTGGGACGGTTTCAGTTTTTATTATCAGTAGTTAATAGAATTAGACTATTTTCAATGATATTAGATTCAGGGAACAAAGAGAAGCAACTTAATTACCGGTTCCCTCCTCATTCATCCTAGAAAGAAGCCTGTCAATTCACATGACAGGCCCACATACCCACACAACTGGCCAGGCACCCCATTCAAAAAGAAACCTTGTGGGGAACATGGACACAATGACATGAGGAGTCCATCCTGCTACCCAGTCCTTCATTCTGAAATACAAATTAATAACAAAATAGCATTAATCATGTATAAATATAGATGGTATCTCTGTTGTTCTGTCTACATGTGGAAGCCCAGAGTCATGAACTGTAAATCATCAGAATCATTGCTACCTGGACAGAAAGTGATGGATAGGATGTCATCTCATCATTCCCAAAAGCAACTAAGATAGTAGAGTGGTTCTCTGGTCACTACTCTTTTAAAAATTCCTGAATTTTAGCTTTGAAAAAATGTTTTCTTTTATCTGTTTTTTATATTTATTTAGATGGTTTCTGTTAACAAGTGCTTTAACTTACATTATTTCAACTATTCAAAATTGGTCAGGCCAGCTGTATAAATGCCTTAAAATAGAGAGAGAAATTAAAATTCAGAATACAATTAAAGTTTATTATTTCTTGAATGCTGCCCACATACCAGGCAAGCTCCATGGTAATAACGAACACTGCTGATCCCCAGCTTAGATCTCCTTTCCCAGGACAGTGTAGCCATCCCCCGCCACTGTGAGTGTTGGCTACTCTTGGCTCACAGTTGCCCCTTTCCCTAGAAAGTTGACCTCTGCCAATGAGAGTCACGATTGTGCGGTAGCATATACCTCTACTCCAAGAAACAGCACAGCCAATTATGACTTTATTCTTACCCACAATAGGTCAGAGCAGTCTGACTCCCTTGCCTCAGGGTGGGAGGAATCACCCCTTTGATGCAGTTCACTCTCCAGAGCTCCTTATAAGGTCAGGCAGGATCAAGACTCCCAGTGGACCATGTCCATGCTTAGCCTTTCCCCCGTCTCAACCTGGTTTCCTCAATCAATTACAGAGAAAGAATTCCAAGTGCGGTCTCTACTTTTAAGGAACTCATCCCAAGGCAGTATGTTATCTCATTTAATACTGAAACTAATCCTGAAATATATGTAATATATAGCCCAATAAATGGACCATTAGTAACATAAATATTCAAACAAAAAACACAACCCAGGTTCCTTCCAGAATGCCAGGAAGCCAAAAGGTGTACAATAAATGTGGAACTAAAATTTAAATGTCTTGATTCTGGTGCAACTTTCTGCTCTTCCTTACTGCCTTTCACATCTTTCTTCCAAGGCTTGGAAAGATTTGTTCAGTTTTTCATTCTTCAGATTAAGAATTTGAAGCAAATTTGGATTGAGTTGCATCCTTTCCATCAGTGACTATGGGAACAGCCGTGGACAGATATCTTAATTCTCCATTTCTAAACTTTCCCACTTTGGGGACTACATAAACGATATCATGCCCAACAGACTACAACTTCACTTTTATAATAAAGTGATGTTCAAAATTTTTTCCTGTAATTCAACTTTTCATCTAAAAAGCCTTCTTTTCATCAGGCACAAATATTTTGCCCTAACTTAGTATACATTGCAGGGCAAATATGTATTGCTAGGTAGTCAGAGGAGGGAGGCATTTATATGCTCTTCAGTGTTTCCAACTCTCCTCCAACATTTGCTGAAACATGCTCAACACCAAATGGTCTCTGGTCACTGATTTGTACAAGTCTTTGTTCATCATGACAAAGCCTCTTGGTGTCTAGACTTCTTTTAGATACTTAGAGATCCTTCTCAATAAATTTTAAGTCATCCCAGCAGGGGCTGTGACTATGTGACATATTGTGACTAGGACTAAGTTTCCCTACCATCTCCAAGCCACACTCAGTTACATAGGAATCAATATACTCTTCCACAAGGTTTTCAGTTCAATTCAGACTTTACCCCAAAATGACAATATAGACCCTCTCTAATCTTCAATCTCTGCAAATATCTAGGCTTTTTTTAACCAGTTCTCACCGTCTCCCTCTAGTTCTTCCAACTACTCAACAAATGTGCCCTTATATAACTCAGGAGTGGCACTGCAGCTGAGACTGGAGATGGGATGAGGGTCCTATAACTAAAAGAATTTATGGCTTACAGGATTTTCACCGTAATTTGCCGATTTTTTTTATTTTGCATTTGTGTTTTTCTGTTGCATTCCTAAAGCAATGACCATCAAACTTCTTGGGTAACTAAATGGGGAAAGAATAAGATATCCTATGGATAGTGACAGAATATCTGTTATTGTGTGAAAATGTTTTCCTGATATAAATAAAAAGAATCATAAAACCAATCTCGTAAAGCAAAGATGTGGCATAAAACTATAGTGGGCATTAAAATGTATACATTATGTAATATGTATACCAATCATACCTAAATTTAAAAAAAAAGGAAGGAGGAATTAAACTTTTAGAGATGATGGATATGCTTATGGCATAGATTGTGATGTATGTATGAAACGAATATGTAATCCTTCTGGTTTGTCAATGATCTCAAAAAAAAATTATTTTTTTAATCTCTCCAGAAGAAACATAAAAAATATTTTAAAACTAAAGTAGAAAGAGAATACTGGAAAATATTTTAACCAGACCAAGATTGTATCTTTCATTTTCCTTCAGCGTCTCAATTATTTTCAGAATTATAGTAATACTTCCCTAATCACTCAGTCCTCCATACTAGTGCTCTTAATTTCCACTTGAATCTAGACAGCAAAGACAACTTGACTGCCCTGCAGTCTAAGCTCTACATCAGGCATTCTTGGGGCACAGCAGGTTTGGGTACAGACTGCCAGTGTCTGGGGAGCACTGTGTACGCACTACACAGAGGTAGGTGGCTGAATCACTGAGCTGGGAGTCTCTGATGAGCAGAAAAATATACTGGCTGGCTCTATTGAGCTGTGCTGTAAACCTTCCATCTTTGTTACCACTGGAGTATGCAGACATCAGAAACTTAGGTTCTTTCTTGGAATCCTGTCTGTACCAGAAGAAAGACTGGGAAGCACTGTCGCTGTAAGTGCAGTTGAAAGTGACAGTGGCTCCCTCTGGAACACTGAAGGGTCCAGGATCCTGCTCCACCTCCTTCTGTTGGCTCCAAACCCCTGTGAAAAGACAGTGGTCAGACAGAGAAGACAAATTGGGAGGTAAATGCTTACTCCCCAGAATTCAAATCATCTTTTTACAGGCCTTGTACTCTCCCTTATAGAAAAAAATTCAGGCTTTCATCCCCCGGCCTAGGATAGAAAACATCTTGAAATATTGTACGTTATGTTCCTATAGAGATGCCCAAACTCACAGCTTAACTGAAGCCACAGGATCACCAGTAAAACTCTCAAGGATTTCATCATTCTTTTCTGCCCTGGTTCACTGAGGATTAAAATTTTCAATCCAAAAAAAAAATGAACATAGCACAGATATTTTATTTCTTCCACTTTAGGAATCATAAAAGAATCTGTCCTACCAATTAGAAAAAAGAGGTTCTTTTCACAACCCTGGTATATCACCAACTCCTCCTCTTATCGTCTGTCCCGTTCTCTTTCTATCTTTCTCTCCTTCTCTCTCTCTCTCTCTCTCTGTCACACACACACACACACACACACACACACACACACACACACACACAGAGGAGCACTGGAGACCTTTCCTCGGGGTCCCTAAGAACACACTGCCATCTTGTGGAATCATGATAGTAATCAAAGATGTACTCAAAATGTAGACCTGTATTATGTGAACAGGTGGATGTAAAAATCTGACATATTAGTTAAATTAAAAATTTGAGAAGCAAATGCTCCAAGTCAATGTCTGTGGGGGATGTTTATGCCTGTATGTGTTTGATATCAAATGGCAACTCTTGTATGAGTAAGAGCAGTTATTTCTAATAGCCACTTTCCTACACTGAACAATCAGTCACGAAGCATTCTATTACAAAACTTTGAGTGACATTCTTGCAATTTAAGGAGGATTTCACATTACATAGCTCTTCTCCATGTCAGGCCACACATCCCCATACCATTCTGTTATCTCCAAGTTTTAAAAAAATTTCCTGTAATTCAAAAGAATTCTTTCAAAATAGAATGACCTAAAATCTAGCTGAACAAATATGATTCGAGCTCACAGCCTGGGCAACATCTTTTAACAAAGCCAGGAACTAGAGCTTGGAATTCGTCATTCTGCCTTACACCAATGACATGTGCATGTCAAAACAGTATTTATCTGGGCTGTTGCAAAAGAGATGGACCTACCTTCACTATCTAGACTTTTATGTGCCTGTTCATTTGTCTAATTCCTCTTATTTCTTTTCTTGTTTTAAGTTTATATCTAGGAATGAATCTCCAAATTTTATGAATTTGGTCTTTCACTTTGCCTTTTCATCCTAACCTAAAAAGCAAACCAGATCTATGGAGGGTTAACTATGGAAGAAACTTAACTGGGTCTACAGAGTAACAAGCACAACAACCACTGTTCCTCCTCTAGTCCATAATCTGCTTTGTGTCCTTGAAGAAGCTGGTGGTTGTAGGCCAGCAATGATGCAGGCTCTTGTCTACTCAAGAGCCATGTAAACAGTATTCATTAATGATGGGCAGGCCCTTCCCATTCCCACCAACAACTGCCATGGAAATAGAATGAAGAGTAATATGCTACTATTGAAATCCCTTTTTCCAGGAATGTATTGTACATGACAGAAATTACAACAGCCACTTCTCAGTAAGCATAAAAACCAAAGGAAGAGTGACAGCAACCCAAGAATGCAGTCACTACATTCTTGGAAATTTTATAAAAAACAAATATAACATCTAAAATTGAATGAGGACCACAGTATTTTCAGGAAGAAATCATCTTTTTAATATTTGTAACAAAAATAGTATGGGCAAATAAAGAGCGATATCAGTGCTAGCAAAATGATAGAATTTATACATCAAAGTTGTACTGCAAAACTTCTGTGCCTACTAATGTATAAATAACATATGAAACTCCTTCATATGCCTTGAGGACAGTGTTATGGCAATTAATCAAAGAGAAATCATAGTCCCCTTTCCCATTGGATTAAGCAGTCTTCATCTTCCATAGCATCAAATTTTCTAGATATGCCTTATGGATGTCAAAGTATTGAAAGCAAGATCTTATTCACAGGCAATTTATCTTAAGATACTACTGTAAATGCTACTAATTTTGTGTCTATTTGAAATACATAAGTTGTACCATTAAAAACAACAACAAAGGAGATTTTTATACACATGGAATACTCATTGTGTTCTCAGTATACACAGTGAGATTATTGTGTATAATTATCCACAATATAATTATAATTATTGTTTATGCATTAGTTTGTTAAATAATTTAGGGAAAAAGTGGGAGTTACAAACAAAAACTACAAAAATATTGGCTTTTTTCTTATCTATGTAACTACCTTTAGGATTGTTCATTATTTTTGCATGGTTCCAAGTTGCTATCTAGTGCCATTTCTTTTCTGCCTGAAAGATTCCCCTTAGATTTTCTTGTAGGACAGATCTACAAGAGATGAATACTCTGAGTTTTTGTTTATCTGGAACTGCCTTAATTTCTCTTTTGTTTTAGAACAATGGTTTTGCCTGATATAAAATTGTTGGTTGACATTTATTTTCTTTAAACACTTTAAATATGCCATCCCACTGCCTTCTGGCTTCCATGGTTTCTGATGAACAATTGACTGCTAATCTTTTGAAAGATCTCTTCTATGTGATTAATCAGTTATCTCTTGCAGCTTTCAAGATTCTCAATTTGTCTTTTTCTTTAAACAGTTTGATTATATTGAGTCCCCATGTGATTTTTTTTTTTTTCCTTTTTTCTACTTGGTCCTTGTTGAACTTCTTGGATGTATAGTTTCATGTCCTCCAACAAATTTGGTAAGTTTGGAGTCACGATTTTTACAAATATTCTCCCTGCTTTTTCCTTTCCTCTCACTCTGGAAATCCTGTTATCCTTATGGCTGTACTTTTTATAATGTCCCACAGGTCTCTTAAGCTCTCTTCAATTTTTTTCCCTTCTACTTCTTAGACTGAATAATTTCAATTGGCCCATCTTCACATTTGCAGATTCTTTCTCCTTCCTGCTATTGAGTCCCTTTATCAATTTTTTAGAAAATTTCCTCTTCATAGCCACTTCTCCACTCTGAGAGGGTTTTGAGTTATATGAATACAGAAAAGCCCTTTGAATTAGCCTTTCAGAAAACCACCTGAGAGGCCAACATGGGCATTATTCTTTGATAACAGGTCACTTTGCTTCCTCCAGCCCCAGAAACCCACACTGGGAATGCAGAATGCCATTTAAAGACTATTTTTCAAGCCAGTGATGGAAAGATGGAGTAAAGGAAAGTTGCATGATCATAGATCTCTCCTGCTAGGTTGCAGCTACCTTTTTGTTGATTAAATGTGTGTTTGGTTGCTATAAAACTTTCTGTGGTCTTTGGCTAGAGTAGAATGATTATAGTCTTATAGTTTCTGCCTTCATAGTCAATCCTTTTCTTGGTCCTTTCACTATGAAAAACAGGCATTTCTTTGGGAATTCTTTTCTGTACCCACTGGCATTGCCAGGTTACTGGCTATTCCTGGATGCCACTGGGTTGTATGAGGCAAAAGAAAACTCATGAAACTCACTGTTCTAGATTGTTCGGGTCCTAAATTTCTTAGACAATCTGGCTTTTTCTCTATATCTTTCAGAAACTTTTTATCTTTTGATTTTATATGCAAATGGTCCCTGACTTAACAATGACTTGACTTATGACTTTTTTCATGGTGCAGAAGCAATACCCAATCAGTACAAATTGTACCTTGTGTACCAATACAACCCTTCTGTTATTCTCTTTGGGTACTTTTTTCAATAAATTAGATGAGATATTCCACACTTTTTTATAAAATAGGCTTTGTGTTAGATTATTTTGCCCAACCATAGGCTAATGTAAGCATTCTGAGCATGATTAACATAGGATAAGCAATCTTATGATGTTCAGTATACAAGATGTATTAAATGCATTTTATACCTACAGTATTTTAAACTACAATCAGTTTACTGGGAAGTAATCTCATTTCAATTCAAGGACCATTTGTAATGTCCAGAATTTTTAGCTATATTTAACAGTAATAGAAAAAAGTACACCTTCTCTAACGTTCTAGAAGTGAAAGGCATGATGCTTCTTTCTTTCTCCTAACAGCGACCTTAGAACAGCCTGGTTGGTACATTCTCCAGGTAGCAACATGGTCAGAGTGGTATTAATATTGAATTCCACTATATATATTCTTTTCTTGGTTAAACATGATTTTACATCATGAGGATAACTGGCATTTATTTAAGTGCACAGCTTTACAAGTTCCCATTCAGTGGTCCAGGAAGGCCAAGGTGGTAATTATGATGAATCTATGTAAAAGTCATACTAATGCCTGTTCCTCTTTCTATTTATTCTAGACAAATGATTTTGGTGTGACTGGAACTGACTACAAAAAAAGGCAAAGTTATAGCTACTAGAATGGGATGAACCGATTTTGTGATGGTTGGTGGAGAAAGAGCAACAACACTGGCACCTAGGAAGGGAAAATCTTAGACTGGGAGGTGAAAGGTGGAGAATTAATTCACTCTTTGTATTATAGGTCAAGCACCACAGCCTAGCAAGACAATTATACAGTCTGCTGGAGCCAAGTGGCAGCTGCAGTTGGCTATCCATCTGCTATTGGTTTGTCATCCTCTTCCACATTCGTTGAAATAGTAAAACTCCTGTGAATATGGCCTCTCCTGAACATTTCTGCAATCATACATCAGTAGCAGCTTCCCAACATAGATTCCCCATCCTTGTCTGTGTACAAACACAGGAGTCAGTACAACTTTGTCTCAATCTGACTCATACAAATGTATATGCTTCTCCTGATGTCTGAAAAGTCTTGGGTTATGCCATGAATGGCTACAGAGGTTGCAAATACTCAATGACACTGCTCTTGTAGCTTAACAAAAGCGATGGCAGCAGCGGGTCATCTGCAGTGGCCACTACCATCACAGCAGGGAGGCATGGCTGGGGCTGCACACTTCATGGAACCAGGGACAAGCAGGAGCCCCGCCCCTTCTGAGTTGGAGCAGGAGCTCCCCAGATGCCACTGAAGCTGCCCAAGCCACAGCTTCAGGGACATCACTGTCCTCTCTGCCCAGGAGCAGGTGGGAGCCCTGCCCTTTCAGACACAGCTGCAACTTCCCAAGTCATGGCTACAGAACTAGGCCTCCCTGTGCTCTTGGGGAAACCAGGAGCAGGCAGGAACCCCACCCTTCTCTGTGAAGCTGCAACCACCCAAGTCAAGGCTGCAGACCTGGGCCTTCTGCTCCATGGGGCAGGCAGGAGCATCACCCCCTCAAGCTCCCTCTGCAGGCAGCTACAGCCTCCCAAACAGTGACTGTGGACAGAGGCCTCTCTGTACTCTTGGGGGCCTAGGAAGGCCCCTCTGCCTTCACAGGCTCAGAAATACCCTCTCCTGCTGCCTGGCTTCTCCTTGTTGTCAGCACCCACTCTGATCTCAGAGCAAAGTTGGGGCCAAGCCCAGGCACTGTTGCAGCACAGCAGAGTGTGCACACACTAGGGCAAGTGTTCACACACCAGCCTTCTGCCACCTCGACCCCCTCCAGATTTTGGGCACTGATGAGCATAGGAGGCAAGCCAAGGGGGCACTGGCCTGAAGGCACTCCTTGGCACCTACCATCTGGGCACCACGAATGACAGTAAGAGGCAGACAGGTTTCTGGGTGGAAGAGGCAGGACCCCAGTGAGGCCACAGCTACAGGCCCAGGAGGGCCTGAAGGCTGGGGATTAAGCTGCCAGTCCCACAGACTGGAGTGGGAATTTAGGGTGCCTTTTCTGGGCCTCCCCATGGCTGCCATGGATCAACTGAGCATGCACTTCCTCCCTTCTGAGGCCCATAAAAGCATCAGAGGAGCTACCCACTCCAAGGCTTCCTCTCTACTGAGAGCTGCAGACACTGGGAGAACCACCTGCAGAGAGGAGCTACCCACTCCAGAGCCTCCTCTCTGCTGAGAGCTACAAAGACAACAAGACAGCCTGCCTGCAGGGGAGTTTCTCACTCCAGGGTCTCCTCTCTGCTACGAGCTCAACACTCATTGGAACAACCTAGTGATGAAAAGAAGCTACCCAATGAGAGTCTCCTCTGAGTTGTTTTATCACTTAATAATGGTCCACTTCATCTTGCTCACCCTCCACTTGTATGTGTACCTCATTCTTCCTGGTTGCAGGACAAGAACTTGGAACCCATCAAATGGTGGGGTTAAAGAGCTGTTCCACAAACAGGGCTCAAACATGTCCCTTGCTCACCACATTGTGGGTAAAAAGAAGGAGAGAAGTGCTGTGGCCGTTTGGGAAGCCCAGACCTGGGAGCTCCCCAAGTCAGGGCTGTGACCCCTCTCTTTGGGACCCTATGGTTCCTGGCATCTCCAAGCTTTCAGGTGCCACCATGTTCCCTGGTGCCAGCAGTCAATGCTGCTTGCAGTGCAATTGGTCCAGCCTCAGCCTCTTAGAGAGCTGGCACCCATGCCAGCACTGCGCACCTCACTGCAGCAGCCAGCATGTCTGACTGAGCAGTGGCAAGACCCCACACTTGCTCACACATCCCTCACTGCTCCATGCCTAACTCGCCCTTGGCAGGCATGAGATCCAGGCCAGGAGCATGAACTGAGTGCAGTCTGCCTGGCTAAGTGAGTGGAACAAGCCCAGTAGGCCCATGCAAAACTTGAGTAAAGGTACCACCAACCACAGAGGTTTCTGGTCAGAAAAGCAACACCCTAAGGATCCTATGACAAAAGTGATGTAATGCTGATCCAAATCAAGTTCAACAATAAATTCCAAACTGGATTAACCTGTTGGATTATGCTTATGTCTGGGAATAGGTGGGACAGAACATCTTTCCATTGGGAATGGTGGCTGCTTCTTGGACTCCTTTTGACAATTAAAACAAACATTAGCATGTCAATCGAAACTTTCATGTATAATGGATAAGAAATTACATCCTAGCTATCTATACGTTGGGACTTTGTCACAGCTGTCTAAATAGGTGAAGTTAATGTTGCAGATTGGTCTCATTCTTCTGCTTGGAGTTCTGCTAATAGTAGCCTTGATTAAACATTGTTTGAGGCAAATTCAATGTATTTAGTCTCAGAACCTCTGTCAGTCAAATTAATCAGAATGACTTCTGGAGTGGCATACTCATGAGAAAAATTTCTAGAAAATAACACGATGTAAGAATGTGGAGTGGATATTGTTGAAAACCAGACCATCCTTAATCTCTTATACTCATAAATGTCTTGCTAGGTATGCCAATGGTTTAAGACCACGACCACTCTACCTGACCACTTTCCAGAGTTACACTTGCAGCAAGCAACCTTGAGGGGTGAGGTACTGTTTCCCTCTGAGACAAAGAGCAAGTTGGTTTACTCCTTACTATAAAAGCAGTGAATTCTCCAAGCTCAAAGTTCCTCAGTTATGACACAGTAGCACTTCAAAGTATTCATCATCACACATATCATCTTTTTTAGATTTAAGGGAAAGAACAACTGAAGTGAATATACCAATGTTTATGCTGTTTGCTGTGTCATGAGTAACAGAATCCTTTGTCTCTAAGTAGTTTCATGTCTTTACTGTAGTCTCAATCAAACAAACTTAGTAACTTGTAAGAAGGGAAAACATCCAAAACCTGACAAGTCCCTCCTCTCCATTGTAGTAAAGACTAAAGACTTGAATTACCTTTTTTTTTTTTTTTTTTTAAGACAGAAGAAGTTTCACTATTTTGCCCAGGCTGGACTTGAACTCCTGGGCTCAAAGGATCCTCCCACCTCAGCTTCCTGAGTACCTGGGACTGCAGGCACACACCACCACACTTAGTTTGAATTACTTTTGATAACAATAAGTTTCCCAAAACTGGTCTTGAATGAATCTTTTTTGAAGGATAAAATGTATAGCCCCATATGGGAATTAACTGTCACATCTGATCAAATACTTGATCAATTTTCTGGTATTATTTAATAAAATAAAGACTCATTCTGATATATTAGTGTTATAATCTCAGATGACCATTAATCTCATGATGAGCCTAACAACCACTACACAGAGTACAGTCGTTGTAAACCAATAATAATTTGACCATAATAATTCTCTTTAACCCTACTTAAAAAAAAAACAAAAAAAAAACAAAACGAATCTTTCTATAAAATGTCTCTACTTAGTCCAATTATTTGAATGTGTTTCCTGATGCAATTTTTCTCTTGCAATAATTTGAGATTAAACTTTGACATGTGTGTATCATTATTTGATTTGGGAAGTTGTTTTCATACTTTCCAACATCTTTTAAGTATACCTTTTTTTCTTTCAGGT
This sequence comes from Piliocolobus tephrosceles, assembly GCF_002776525.5. NCBI lineage: Eukaryota > Metazoa > Chordata > Mammalia > Primates > Cercopithecidae > Piliocolobus > Piliocolobus tephrosceles. The sequence goes on from NC_045439.1 coordinate 124,460,696, forward strand.
ATTTTACTGTGGGGTTATATTTAGAGTTTACTCTGTTCATTCAGATGACACCTGATGTCAGTTGAGTGAGGACAGGCTGAGACCCTGAGTTGATCTAGTTATTTGCCAGAGTTCACTGAGCATAGCAAGGCCTGGTCCTGAGACAAGGGGTAAGTGCCAGCATGAACAGAACTCTACCACATATCTGAGCAGGGAGCACGAAGTTCAGATTTGCTAGGGTGAGAGTGAGAAGAAACGAAAAGGAAAAAAGAAAGCAAGGCCAAGCAACATTCATTTATTCATTATGTATATATTTCTTTTTTTTTATTTTATTTTATTTTTTAAGAGATGAGGTCTTACTCTGTCACCCACAGCTGAAGTGCAGTGGCACCATGATAGCTCACTGCAGCCTCCAACTCTTGGGCTCAAGAAATCCTTCTGTCTCAACCTCTTGAGTAGCTAGGACTGCAGGTATGTGCCACCACACTCATCTAATATTTTATTTGTGTTTTTTGTAGAGATGAGGGTCTCATTACATTGCCCAGGCTGGTCCTTAACTCCTGGCCTCAACTGATCCTTCCACCTCAGCCTCCCAAAGCACTGGAATTACAAACATGAGCCACCATGCCCAGCCACATGCAGAAGATAATTTTTCACTGACTACCACGGGTCAGTCACTAAAGGTAGGCACTAAAGTTAAAGGTGTGATTAAACAAACAATATCCCTGACCTCATAGAAGTTGTATCCTAATTGGAAGTTTAGGCAATGAACACATTGGTACGTAAATCAACATTATAACTAGATGTTATCATTATTACCATAAGGGAAGTAATTAGGTTTTTATGATAGAGCTATGTGGAGAGCCATGGATGGCTGCATTAGTCAGGAACATCAACAGAAGTCAGAAGGCTTTATCTATAGTAGTGTACTTGAGCTGAGACCTGAAGTGTGAAAATGAATTGGGCTTGCCCATATTTGGAGGAACATCATTTCAAATGGACGAATTCGACTAAATGGTAGAAAAGAACATGGCAAGTTCACAATACTGAAAGGAGAATAGTGTTGTTGGTACACAGAGAGCTGGGAGAGTTAAAAGGGGAGATTGAAAAGGAGGTTCCCATGATACAGATCTTTGTGTATCACAGCCTGAAATTTGCATTTTATTCTAGAAGCAATAGAAAACCACTGAAGCATTTTTGGGCTAGTAGAGACAGCTTTTACTTTATATTGTAAAAAATTATTCTGGCACCCCATCAAATGGGTGCATCTCCAACTTTTAAGGATAGAATCACGTGGTTGTTCTGTTAAAATGCAGATTCAAATTCAGTCAGCCTGAGATTCTGCACAAGTTCAGATAGTGCTGGTCCACACTTACAGTAGGAACAACATGGAGAATAGATAGCCTTGAAAGAAAAGAGAACATTAGAAGATAAATGGGATCGTGACAGTGTTTTTCAAAGTTTTTCTTTAACATATCTTATTGTATGAAAAGATACTTATGTTGTGTGAAACACTCTTATTCTGTATGTTTTCTAATTCTGTTTTTTTTAATAACAAATATATAACTTTATAGAGTAAATGAGTTCAAACATTTAACAATTTTACCTGGCAAAGTGGAAACTTCTTTAAAGTAATAATGTTCATAACAGGTAAAGAAAGTGTGGAAAACAGAAAGCATTACATGCTGTGGTTGAAATCACAATTTGGTGAAAAATTTCTTCCTGGAAATTAGATATGCAGTGTTATGTGTTTTCCCTTATTCACCCAACTCCATTCTGTTAAAGCTGCAACTTTAATGATGTTAATAAAAACATTGTCTATAATACTGTATACTTAGAAATATTATCAAAAGGTGATTCATTTTTTAAAAATAATCTATATAATGAAGACTAGATAGTCATTTAAAATTATATCCTCAATATATGATCCCTGGCGTGGAAATATCTACAATATAATGTTGAGAGAAGCGAGCACATTAATAAATACTGGGGACATTATCAGCCCCATTCATAGAGAAATGCAGTTATACATGTGTACAAGAAATTTTGAAAAATAGTAATACTTGTTATTTCTAGGCGATGAAGTTATGAGAATGCTCTATTTTGATAGGTATTCGTATCTTCTCATTTATCTAGGTTGAACATACACAATTAAATAAAAATTTCGATTTAATTTAAATATAAAACATGCAACTATTTTCTTCAAACTCTAGACACTGCTTTGCATCCTTGGTGGAAGAAGCAACTGACAAGGGATCATAAAGCCTAGACTCTGCTTCTAGCTTTCATTTTACTGTAAGTCATGCTTGAGTAAATGATGCCATACCTGTGGATCCAAATTGTTTCATTTATAAAATGAGGGGTATGGGCTGGAGCAGTATTTCTTAAAGTGTGATTGATACAAGAGGTCCTATTAGGCAGTGTACAGACAACCTTTTCAATTGTTACATATATGATGCTATCTTAATTTGCACCGGGAAAAATATAACCAGCACTTTAAATATATTATTTGTATCATATACATGGTTTCACAGATGGTATCTGGTAAAATGAAGAAAATTTTACACAGTTATTTTCAAAGTCTATTTAACATAAATGTTAATTTAATATTAAATTAAGTAAATAATGGTATAGATGCTACATAGATACCAAAAATATCATGAAGATATGATCAAATGGGTAAAATGTTCTTGATGAGGGTACAGCCTGGAGAAAACTTGCTTCATGGACTCAGAGCCTGCACCACAAAGGGGTCTGCCCTCTTAAAGAGTAAAGCAGTGGAAGGAATCTGCAGGCAAACAGGCTCAGAATCTGTGCAATCTGCATTGAGGAATGAAATTTCAATAATAACAAAAGGAAATTTAATTTAGTATAAATTCAGATTCATGACATAAGAAAGATGCATTATCCTTCACTTCTGTTTTGAAGACAGAGGTCATAAAGAAAGTTCCCTCTATATATCTAAAAAAAAAAACCTTCACTCCCACCTGCAAGGCCAGGCCTGTGTCAAGGATGCCGGCTGCGGGTTGTGGCACAGGCTGCAGATGCTGGGGAGACACTGCCACAAAGCACAGAAGTAGGTGGCTGAATCTCCAGGATGAGAGTGTGGGAGATTCCAAACATTATAAAACTTCTCTTTTCCAAGCAGTTCTTTAAAGTATTTGTCTCCCTGCTCCTTCTGGCTTGATTGAATTAAGGTCAAAGACACAAATCCTCTCCCTGGATCCTGCAGGAACCAGTGGAAATTGAAGAGTGTTCTCACCTGATAAGTACAATTAAGAATGGCAGGTATAGCCAGGCGCGGTGGCTCACGCCTGTAATCCCAGCACTTTAGGAGGTCGAGACGGGCAGATCACGAGGTCAGGAGATCGAGACCATCTTGGCTAACACGGTGAAACCCCGTCTCTACTAAAAATACAAAAAATTAGCCGGGCGAGGTGGCGAGCGCCTGTAGTCCCAGCTACTCTGGAGGCTGAGGCAGGAGAATGGCGTGAACCCGGGAGGCGGAGCTTGCAGTGAGCAGAGATTGCGCCACTGCACTCCAGCCTGGGCGACAGAGCGAGACTCTGTCTCAAAAACAAAAAAAAAGAATGGCATGCATTCCGTCCTGGATACTCAGGAATGAAGGACTCTGCTCCAGTGTATGCAGTCTATTCACCCCCGTTTAAACAGAGAAACACTGACAGAGGACATTCATTCACGGAAGTTCATTTGGAAGATATACTCTCGTTTCACAGCCCCCATAGGTGAGCACTGAGACCCTAATCACCCTTCTATAACTTTCAGACTTGTAAAGAAGATACTACAGTCTGCTCTTTTTTATGATATTTCCAGAGCCCAGTAACTCACCGCACAGCTGCCAGGAGAAAATCAAGAAGGAAACTCCCAAGGGCTTCTCCATTTTTACCACTCAGACTCAGTGAGGTCTCTGGCTGGGATCTGGGAGCCCTCAAACACTCTCAAGCCAAATGTCTGGTTTCTCTGAGTGAATATTCATAGTTCTTTGTTGCAGGAAGCTGAGAGTCTCCCCATCCAGCCAGAAACAAGATTTACTCCCCCGTGCACAGATCACACAGCTCCTCCTGATCTCTGAAGAAGTAACATGGAAAAGGACCCTGGCAGGACCAGGTGCTGATTCTCGGTCAGCTGCATCTAGCGTTTGTCCCCTAGAGGTTCCTCTTTCCTTTCTCCTTCTATAATACTTCCTGGGTATCTACTATGTATGTACAAGTTATAAATTGAATAACTTAAAAAGATTTCTCCCCCAAACCTAGAAAGGTTATTTTCTCTCCTTTCCAATGCAGAGCTCTGTTAAATGAGCTCCTGGGTATGGATCTAGTTATTGGCCCTGGAGGTCAGTATAATGGTGTTATATCTGAGTCCTGCTCCATAAAGCTTAAGCGGATTCATCATAGAATTTACACTAAGTTACACCAGAAGCAAGAAAGCTTCATTTTCTGTGCAGAAAACCTATGAGATAAAAACAAACAAACAAACAAAAAAGCCAATACTGTCAGTTCAAATAATTGGATGGGATAAGGCCCATGTGAAATAAAGGGTGACTCTCGGCCATAACCATAGTAAAAGAATATAATCAAGAATATAATCAACAGAAGGAGAGTGGAAAGGTAAACCTTAATCTATACTTAAAGTTTCTTATTGTCTTATTTTAAATTACCTTTGTTGTATCATTTATGTCCGAGAATAACTACCATTAATTTAAAAATTGTTTTCTACTAATGTAATTCAATCATTTAACTAAATTCATTTAATTTAATTCAATCCTTATGACCATGCAATGTATGTGTAATTACCATTGATGATGTATAGGTACTCTGAGGTTATGTAATTTTGTCCAGGGTAATGCAATTTAGTAAGTGATAGATAAGCATGTCAATGCTTATGCCTTTTAATCACCATGTGAAACCTGCAAACTAAACTAAACTAAGCAAGCAAGGAAAATGCCTATATTGGAATGCAAACTTCCCAAGATATTCCTGTAAAAGAAAGTGAACACTAAAGACAAATATAGACTCAAGCCTCGTGATGGAAGGTCTTTTGTGTCTGCATTTATCTACTTTGTTTATTACCCTACTCCTTCTACCTACAAAAACACCTGTCACTTATTTGTTTTTTGTTTTGTTTTGTTTTGTTTTGTTTGAGATGGACTCTCATTCCATTGCACTTGCTAGAGTGCAGTTGTGCAATCACAGCTCACTGCAACCTCCGCCTCCTGCGTTCAAGCTATTTTCCTGCCTCAGCCTCCCTAGTAGCTGGGATTACAGGTGCATGCCACAATGCCTGGCTAATTTTTGTATTTTTAGTAGAGACAGGGCTCCCTTATATTAGCCAGGCTGGTCTCGAATGCCTGACTTCAAGTGATTCGCCCGCCTTGGCCTCCCAAAGTGCTGAGATTACAAGCATGAGTCACCGCACCTGGCCCTATTCTTTGTTTAATAAATAATTGTGTAATGAACAAATTCAATGTGTGGCTGTCCTTCAAGACCTAACTAAATTTGCTATTCCCCATGATACTTTCTCCTATGTTTTCTGTCCCACAGTGATCGCCTTCTGAGAATACCCTTAAAACTTATTTGTCCACATACTTGGAATTTTACCTATTGATTCCATTTTCATGTATTTTATCTTTTTCCTCAATTAATTTATAAGTACTTACACAAGTCTGCTACAGCAGCAATCTGAACTTTAATTTCTTCACTCTAAAGACTTGAAAGGAGATACAGGACAGGAAAAAATATCTGGTTACTGAATATATCTAGGTTTATTTTTGCTCCAGAATTCAAGGCATTTTGATGTCTTGACACTTGAGCAATCTCCAGACTAGTTACAAAGAACAGTCCAGGTCCTGGCTTCATTTATTCACAAATTATCAATTCACTAAGCTTGGAAATGAACTTATTTGCAGGGCTCATAAAGATAACAAATCAATCTTATTCAACAATATCCTGAAATGTGTGATCATCTTTAAATATCAATTCCTGTGAGTTTATAGTGACAGATCAGATGCAATCTTCTACATTTTTTAAGATGTTTGTTATTTTTAATAATCATTATTTCAACCAAAGAAAAATCCAAGAACTATAGAAAATTAAAAGCACAGAAGACAAGGAAAGACAAAAAGTAAAAACATTATATTCCCACCATACAGGGATTGCCATTTTTAATATCTTGGTATATATTCTTCCCGTTTTTTACTGTTGATATCTGCCTTTTAAATAAGTACTTTTCTCATCTAATTCTCAAATTATATATACGTTTCTCTAATTGTCCCAAAAAGAACTTCACAGCTAAGTTGTGCAAACCAGAGTTCAAAATTGCAAGTAGGCATTCTGTCCCTAAGTCTCTTTTCTAGAACACCAACAGTTGAAAAGCCTGGCACAGTTGTTCTGCTGCCTGAGAGTGACTGTGCCTGCCAGGATCCCCTGGCCTTCCAGTGTCCTCTAAAAGAGCAGTGGTGGAAGGTGATAAAGAGTTGGTGCAGCACCTGGGCAGATGCCTTGATCTGGAGCATAGCTAAATGGGAAGAGCAGATTTATTCTCACAGGATGCTTTCTGAGAACTTGAATAGCCATGAAATGACAACTGAATGTCTTTCAGGGGAAGGAAACTTCTCAAGGTATTTCCATCAGCCACATCTACTTGTTGCTCTTTCACTTAGTTGACATTCTGCTGGTAGGTGTCCAGATCACAAACCAAGCTAGTCTCTCCCTTCCAACCAACACTGTCATCTACCTCAGCAGCAGTAATACAGCATGATGGACTGTCTTGCCCTTGGGAACACCCAAATGTAGCAATTAACTTTGTGTGTTGAATGAGAATGTCTTTATCCTCGCTTGAGGGCATGTATCCTACTTGAGCCTATGTAGAACTCTAGGCTCAACCTCACATTGAATCATGTGTGAGAGATAAATATTCACTCACTTATGAAATTATATTCTGCATAAAAAAATGGTCTACTCCAACTTCTATGCCTCCTTGACAACTTCCAGGTGTAGGTTTACATACTGGCTTCAAGTGCCTGGGGAGCACAGTGCGCTTACCACACAGATGTAGGAGGCTGAATCGCTGAGCTGGGTGGCTGTGATGTGCAGAGAGCTTTGCTTGGTGTCTGCATCCAGAGTTGCTGTGTACCTTCCATTCGACTTTGTGTTCTCACTGAAAGTCATGATTGTCAGGGAAATGGGACCTTTCCCAGTATCTTGCTTATACCACCTTAAGTTGTTGAAGGGGCTCACTGTATAATTGCATTGAAGAGTGCAGTTCTTTCCCTCCAGGATGATCAGGGACTGAGGACTCTGCTCCACTTGGTTTTTGCCACTTCCCCCTATTCAGAAAGCAAAGCGAGATTCAAGAGATCCATTATCCAGTATTAATACTGTCTAATTTGCATCCTTCCTTACTCCCCACAATGAATCCCAAGTGAAACAGAAAATGGTCCCGTTTTCTCCCTTCCTCCTATCCCAGTGGACTACACCTTCACCCCAAATCTTAAGAAAATATCCCCTTGACTTACTCTGTTAACTTTGCTAAAACTCTCCACTAACTTACTATAAAAATAAAGCCACAAAATCACCAAGCAGGTCCTCAGATGCTTCTTCATTTTTATTTTGCAGAGATCTGCTCCCACAAGTTGACTTGAGTATTCAACATCTTCTATTTTTCTAACACTAAATAAAAGGTTCCTCAGAGAGTATCCCTAGCCAATTAGAGACCAGGCTTCGCTATCTTACACATACTGCACATTCAGACCTGCAGGCGGGGCGAATGCAAATACTGCCATCTTGAGGTCAGAGCTACAATTGCTTAGAACTTCTGATTAAGCTTTTTTCCTCCTCACTATTTGCAACATAACATAGACGATAAACCCCTTTATGTCTATATCAGCACAGTAGATTAGTAATTTAGACATATATTTGAAGCTCTGCATTCTGGCTGTATGTGATATTAAATAGGAGAGTTAAGCCTTAGCTTTCTCTTCTGAAAATAGGTATGATAACACTTACCTAAATTTTTTTGAAAGATTGAAAGATTGAAAAGAGATGATTCATGTAAAGGCTTATTGTAGTGGCTAACATGAACTTAGCCTTCAACTGAAATATAAATTCCCTTAGGATAGGGACTTTTACCTGTTCTATCTCTGCTACATTGTCAGTTGCTAGAATATGGCCTGTCAATAAATAGGCATATAATAAATTTTTATTGAGGGAATGAATAAATGATAGTTTTGTTCTGGTAATGACAGAGGTATTTTTATTATTCATTTTTAATTCAACAATTATTTTTAAATGCCTACATTTTCAGGTATGATGATAAGTGCTGAGAATAAGCAAAGTCCCTGCACACATGGGATTACATTCTAATGAGAGGAAAGAGAGTATTTGAGCATAGATGCAAGTGACTGGTAAGTGTTGAAGCTTTTGAAAATTCTCTTCTGATTGTTTCTATCTTCTCAGTGAAATAAGAAGCTTATGAACACTTGAGAGTGTAGATATATGAGGATTTATTTTAAGTTTCAGATTTAAAGCACAGAGAAGTTGAAAGAATGGAAATAGATATACCAGAAACAATAAAAAGAAAGTTGGTATATTATACTTGTATAAGCAAAGTAGGCTTTTGGAAAAGATTTGCTAGAGGTAAAGATTGTGTGATGGCTAATTTTATGCATCCACTGGGATAGGCCCCAGTACCTGGATATTTGGTCCAACATCAGTCTAGATGTCACTGTGAAGGTATTTTTAGATGAGATTAATATTTGAATCAGTAGACTTTGAGTAATGCAGATTTTCTGCATAATGTGAATGGACCTCGTTCAATCAGTTGAAAGTCTTAAGGGAAAAATACTTAGGTTCTCCAAAGAAGAAGAAATTATGCCTCCAGACTTGTCTTCAAACTCAAACTGCAAAATCAGTGATTCCTAGGTTGTCCAGCCTGACAACCTGCCCTGCAGAAGTTGGACTTCCCAGCCCCTCAAATTGCGTGAAACAATTCCTTAAAATAAATCTCTCTCTATATATAGATAGATAGATAGATACAGATATAGATATATACATATATATATCAATACAGATAGATATATACAGGGAGTTGCATATTAGACATCACAGTCTTAAATCTGCATGAATCTAAATAATATAGATCCATAGTTTGTTTTATATGCTCTTGTGAACAGCTGCTTTCCTTTATAATGAGATTACTTTTTTTTTAACTTTAAGTTCTGGGATACATGTGCAGAACATGCAGGTTTGTTACATAGGTATACATGTGCCATGGTGGTTTGTTGTACCTATCAACACATCATCTAGGTTTTAAGCCCCACGTGCATCAGGTATTTGTCCTAATGCTCTCTCTCTGCTCGCCCCTTACCCCTCAACTGGCTCCAGTGTGTGACATTCCCTCCCTGTGTTCATGTGTTCTCATTTTTCACTTCCCACTTGTGAATGAGAACATGTGGTGTGTTCAGTTTTCTTTTCTTTTTTTCCTCTCTGTCTTTTTTTTTTTTTTTTTTCCCAAACAGAGTTTTCTCTCTTGTTGCCCAGGCTGGAGTGCAATGGCATGACCTCAGCTCACTGCAACCTCCACCTCCCAGGTTCAAGCGATTCTCCTGCCTCAGTCTCCCAAGTAACCAAGATTACAGGTGCACACAACCACGCCCAGCTAATTTTTTGTATTATTAGTAGACATGAGGTTTCACCATGTTGGCCAGGCTGGTCTTGAACTGCTGACCTCAGGTGATCCACTCACCTCGGCCTCCCAAAGTGCCGGGATTATAGGCATGAGCCACTGCGACTGGCTGGTGTTTGATTTTCTGTTCCTGTGTTAGTTTGCTGAGAATGATAGCTTCCAGCTTCATCCATGTCCCTGCAAAGGACATGAACTCATTCTTTTTCATGGCTGCATAGTATTCCATGGTGTGTATGTGCCACATTGTCTATATCCAGTCTATCATTGATGGGCATTTGGGATGGTTCCCAGTCTTTGCTATTGTGAATAGTGCCGCAATAAATATACGTTTGCATGTGTATTTATAGTAGAATGATTTCTAATCCTTTGGGTATATATCCAGTAATGGGATTACTGGGTCAAATGGCATTTCTGGTTCTAGATCCTTGAGGAATCGCCACACCATCTTCCACAGTGACTGAACTAATTTACACTCCCACCAAGGTGTAAAAGCATTCCTATTTCTCCACATCCTCACTGGCATCTGTTGTTTCCTGACTTTTTAATAATCACCATTCTAACAGGTGTGAGATGGTATCTTATGATGAGATTACTTTTAAATATTGATGGCAATGGCATTGTAGTCCAAAGTAAGGGTTGATACCCCAGAGATGCTTACTTCAGGAAAGGATCATGGAATCAGTCAAGCAAAGTCAAGGAAGAGAAAGAAAAGAGGACAGAGGACAGAGAGAGGAGGAAGAGGGTGAAGGAGAGGGAGAGGTAGGAAGAAGAAATCTCAGCAAAAAAGACCTGTCTGTACTCATTCTGCTTAAATTAGGGGCACTATATTTGAAATATAATCAATTTTCAACAACATTTTCAGAGAGCTATGATAATTTCTGCAGTGGATATAACTAAACATCAAGAAGGAGCATACATGGTAACAGTAAAAAATTCAAAAATCTTCTTCCAGAACAATGACAGCATCCCAAACTTGAAGTAGCTGCAAATTTCAAGGCATTTCAACTAGTTGGAACTTGTCAGAACTCTAAAACCAAGTGTTTACTGTTTAATTTCTCCCTTCAAAAAGAACAAAGAAGATACCAAGTTGTCATTGTTTTCCAAAGCTGGTTGTCTACTTGTTACTCAGTGTACAATTCATGAGCATGATTGTCTACTGCTTTGTCTGAGTCCTCTCAACTGAAAACAAGTGACAGATTTGAGATTACGGGCATATAGTTTACTTTGCCTTAGATGACACCTCACTACACACTCTCATAGTTTATCTCTTTCTCCTTCTCTAGTAACATTCCTTCTATTCACACCATATTCCCATACTTATTTCTAGCAAGAGCGGAGTGATGACTGACTACATATTACTCTCATATTTGGTAAGCTATTGGTATTATGCATCATTACAATAAACAATACATTTTGGAATTTTTTAAAAATGCTTAAGTTGAAAACCTTAGTAGTGAAAAATAAGAAACATGGAAAATGGACGAATATTTTAAATCAATGAAGAAAAATAAGTCATTCAGAAAAGGATGTTGAGCATAAGTAGCAGCCTCAAAATGAACCAAAAAAAAAATATATGAAAAATAAAAATCCCTGGACATCAACCTCATTTTTTACACACACACTTTTATCAAAAATTTAAATACAAAAAAAATCTGAAAAACTAAAGAAAATACAATATAATATTTTACCATTTTGGAGTAGTATGGATTTTTAAGCAGGGCTTATAACTCACAATCCATGAAAAAAGTTTTTGATAAATTTGACTATATAGTATTTTTTAAATTCTGCAATGACAAACAAGATCATAAATAAAGTCAAAATGATAATACACTTTTTAAGAAGATATATATACATATATATGATGGTTATATGACAAGTTTTCTTAATATAGTGAATGTTCTTCAAAATTTATATTAAAAAGACAATAGGAGATGATTTCTAGTCTCTAGTTCTGCATGTAAGGAGCTTTAAAGTTGTCACTCACTCCTAATAAGTAAAATGCTAAACAGACTGAAAATTCAACAATTCATCTCGGATCCATAATAAAGGTGAGGACACCGGGCATACCACTGCCCCCAGGATTAGGCAAATAGGTGAATGCAGGGAGTCGTGGCTTACTGGAACAAAGACTCAGAAGCAGAAGCACTTATGGGAACCATTGCTGACGTAGGAAAACCTGAACTGTATTTTAAAAACTGTTTTAGGCTCAGAAAGGACAAGTCTGAGAGTCAAAAACTCCAGGAAGGCTGAGTCATGGGGTGAGGAGGCTGGGGCCACACTTTTATAAGTTTTATCTTTAGCAACTTGACCAGGCTTCCACAGTAAATATCACAGAAAAATCCCCTTGTGCTTCCAGCATGGATAGGGGAAAAGGAATAATTCTGAAATACACTACAGTACTCTGTGCTTAACAAAGTTCTGCCCTCTGGAGAAACCAGTTAACCAAAGCCCAACCTGCTGGGGTTTTATCAGAGGTTAACTGACCTGGTGGAAGAGAAATACCCAACTTCAGCCCACTCTACAATTCTTTCCCAGCTAAAGAGTATGTGAGGAGTGAGGGAGACTAAGAAACACAGAAGAAGTTTACAGCCCAGAGGAACAGGCTCACTAAAAGACTGAGAACTATTTATAGGCCTGTAGGACACTTCCTCTCCCCACACACCTTACCACCCAGCACTAACAGCATGTTTACAGCAGTTCCTTTTACCCAGTACGTCGTGTCTGGCTATCAAGAAAAAATTACAGGAAATATTAAAAGGCAAAAACAATCTGAAGAGACAGAGCAAGCATCAGAGAAACACATCAGGGATGTTGGAATTATCAGACCAGGAATTTTAAAAATGTGCTAAGAGCTCAGTAATAAAGTAGACAGCATGCCAGAACAGATGGGCAATGTAACAGAGATGGAAATCCTAAGAAAGAACAAAAAATTTCTAGAGATCAAACTACTGTCACAGAAATGAAGAATGTCGTTGATCAGCTTATTAGTAGACTGGACACAGCCAAGGAAAGAATTTCTGAGATTAAGGATAGATCAGTAGAAACATCTAAAGCTGAAAAGCAAAGAAAACAAAGACAAAAGAGAAAGTGGAAAAAAATCTAAAACCTGTGGAGCAACTGCAAAAAGTGTAACATATACATACGGGGAATATCGGATAGAGAACAAAGAGAGAAGTTAACCAAAAAAGATTGTTTTTAAACAATGACTAAGAATTTCCCCCCAAATAATGTCAGACACCAAACCACAGACCCAAGAAGCTCAGAGAACACACAGCAGGATATATACCAAAACAAAACAAAATACCTAAATATTTCCTTTTTAAATTATAGAAAATCATAGATAGGTTGGGCACATGCCAGTAATTCCAGCACTTTGGGAGGCTGGGGTGGGTGAATCGCTTGAGCTCAGCATTTAGAGACCAGCCTGGGCAACACGGCAAAACCCCATCTCTGCAAAAAAAAAAAAAAATACAAAAATTAGCTGGATGTGGTGGCGCATGCCTGCGGTCCCAGCTACTCTGGAGGCTGAGGCAGGAGGATCACTTGAGCCCAAGAGGTTAAGGCTGTAGTGAGCCAAGATCACATCACTGTACTCCAGCCTGGGCACAGTGAGGCCATATCCCCACCCTGCCGACCACCAAAATAAAAGAAAAAAGAAAATCATACGTTTAAAACAAAAAATCCTTAAAGAACCAGAGAAGGGGTTATTTAAAAAAAAAATAAAGAGTGGAAGACAAAAGTAAGAACAATGAACAAGGGCAACAAATAGCAAGGTTGGTTCAGATTTGAAAGTCATTTAATGTAATTCATCACATTAACAGGCTAAAGAGGAAAATCACATGCTCTTATCAATGATGCAGAAAAGGCATTTAGGAAAATTCAACACCTAATCATAACAACAAAACAAAAACTCAGTAAAACAAGAATAGAGAAGAACTTTCTCAAAACAGTAAACAATATCTACAAAAACCTACAGCTAACATCATATCTGATAACGAGAAAACTGAAATTTTCTCACTGTGATCAGGAACAAGGCAGGGATGTCCCTTCTCTCAACTCCTTTTCAGCATCATACCAGGAGTCCTAGCTACTGCAGTAAGACAAGAAAAGAAAAGCTGTACAGATTGAGCAGGAAAAAATAAAACTTTCTTCCCAGATGACAAGATCATCTACTTAAAAAAATCCAAAAGAATTGACAAAAAGAAAACTCCTGGAACTAATAAGCAATAGTAGCAAGGTTTCCTGGATGCAAAGTTAACATAGAAACTAAGATATATTGTATACATGTATTTATTATTATATACATTATATACATATTCATTTTCTTATACAGCAGCAATAAACAAGTGGAATTTAAGCTAAAAACATAAAACAATTACATTGGCACCCAAAAGGTAAAATATGTAGGTATAAATCTAGCAAAATATGTACAAGATTTACATAAAGAAAACTATAAATCTCTGATGAAAGAAATCAAAGGACAACTACAGAAATGAAGAATTCCATGTTCATAAATAAGAAGACTCAATATTGTCAAAATGTTTATCCTTCCCAGCTTGATCTACAGGTTCAGTGTAATGACAATCAAAAGCCCAGCAAGATTTTTGGAGGAACACTGATGAACTCTTTTTACAGCTTATATGGAAAGGCAAAAAACCAGAGTAACAAACACAATTCTGAAAGACATGAACAAATCAAAGGACTGATATTACCTAATTTCAAAACCTAACATAAAGCTACATTAATTAAGAAAGTGTGACATTTGTGAAAGAAGAGACAAATAGATCAATGGAACAAAATAGAGAACCTATAAATATACCTACAAACACAGAGTCAACTGATTTTTGATACAGGAGCAAAGGAAATACAGTGGGGCAAAGATAGTCTTTTTAACAAATGATGCAGGAACAACTGGATATCCACAGGCAAAAAATATATATACATATGAAAATGAATACAGACACATACTTTACACTCTTCAAAAATTAACTCAAAATGGATTATAAACCTAAATGTAAATTGTAAAACTATAAAACTCCAAAAGATAATATAGAAGAAAACCTAGATGACTTTGGGCATGGGAATGAGTCATTAAATGCAACACCAAATGCATGATCAATGAAAGAAATCAATAATAAACTGAGCTTCATAAAAATTTAAATTTCTACTCTGTAAAAAACAATGTCAAGAATATGAGAAGAAAAACCAGAGAGTGGGAGAAAATAATTGCAAAAACAAAAAAGGATTGTTATCCAAAATATACAAGAAGCCGTAAAATTCAATAATAAGAAACCAAACGACCTGATTTAAAAATGGACCAAAGACCTTGACAGACACTTCACCAAAGAAGGTACACAAATGGCAAATGAACATATGAAAAGATGCTTCATATCTTATGCCATTGGGAAAATGTAAATTAAAACAATGAGATACCCTCACACATCTACTCCAATGCCCAAGTTCCAGACCTCTGACAACACCAAATGCTGGTGAGCATGTGGAACAACAGGAAATCTCATTTATTCCTGGTGAGAATGCAAAATGGTACAGCCACTTTAAGAGACAGTTTGGCAGCTTCTTACAAAACTAAACATAGTCTTGCCATACAGTCCAGCAGTTGTGCTCCTTGGTAATTACACAAAGTAGTTACAACTTATTTCGACACCAAAACCTGCAAAGAGATATTCATACCAGCTATATTCATAATTGCCAAAACTTGGAAGCAACCAAGATGCCCTTCAGGAGATAAATGGATAAATAAAATGTAGTATATCTAAACAGTGGAATATTATTCGCTACTAAAAATAAATAAGCTATCAAAACATGAAAAACACTTAGAAACCATAAGTGCATATTAGTAAGCAAAGAAGTTGATATGGTTTGGTTGTGTCCCCACCCAAATCTCATCTTGAATTCCCACATGTTGTAAGAGGGGCCCAGTGGAAGGAAATTGAATTATGGGGGCAGGTCTTTCCCATGCCGTTCTCATAATAGTAAGTCTCACGAGATCTGATGGTTATTATAAGGGGTAGTTTTCCTGCACAACTTCTCTTTGCCTGCTGCCATCTGTGTAAGACATAACTTGCTCTTCCTTGCCTTCTGCCATGATTGTGAGGCTTTTCTGCCACAATCTCTTCCTTGCCTTCTGCCACAATCTCTTCCTTGCCTTCTGCCATGATTGTGAGCCACGTGGAACTATAAATCCAATTAAGCCTCTTTCTTTTGTAAATTTCCCAGTCTTGGGTATGTCTTTATCAGCAGTGTGAAAAACAGGTTAATACAGTAAACTGATACCAAGAGTGGGGTGCTCCTGAAAAGATAACCAAAAATGCGGAAGCGACTTTGTAACTGTGTATCAGGTAGAGGTTGGAACAGTTTGAAGGGCTCAGAAGGAGACAGGAAGATAGGGGAGAGTTTGGAACTTCCTAGATACTTGTTGAATGGCTGTGACCAAAATGCTGATAGTGACATGGACTGCAAAGTCCAGGCTGATGAGATGTCAGACGGAAGTGGAGAATTTCTTGATAATTGAAGCAAAGGTCACTTTTGTTATGCTTCAGCAAAGAGCTTGGCCACATTGTATCTCTGCCCTAGGGATCTGTGGAACTTTGAACTTGAGAGTAATGATTTAGGGTATCTGGCAGAAGAAATTTCTAAGCAGCAAATGTTTAAGATGTGGCCTGCTTGTAACAGCCTATGCTTATATGTGTGAGCAAAGAAAGGACCTGAAACTGGAACTTATATTTAAAATGAAAGCAGAGCATAAAAGTTTGGAAAATATGCAGCCTGGTCACATGGTAGCCAAAAGTCAGAGACGTTTTGCATAGTCATTTCAACCATCTAAAGTTATTTTTCCCATGTGCATAAAATATTTATTTTGTATAAGTAGTTATTATCTCAGCTACCTAATGAGATCTAAATTGAGTCCTCTGGAATAAAATTAAAAGGTAAGAGAGAAATTGAAGCAGGGTGATCATGAAAAATGAAAGATTCAAAGTCAAGGTATGTTCAGTGTCAATTATGATATCAGTAATCTGAATAGTTCAATTTCTTTGTAGCCTGTGAAACAGGGGATCTTGCATACCATTCTCTTACTCTCACTTTTTGTGCATAAGGACCCTTATAAAGAGCAAAAATGTACTCCTTATGGGTCAATAAACTGACTGATATGTGTTAAGCACCTTCAATAGACAAGCAAAAGAAAATCTCCAATATTTGCAAAGAGGCCAAGATAGCTGCAATTAAATCAAAAAATTCTTCCTTTTGCCATTCTTTATCTTCTCATAGCCCTGGTCACCATCTACTGCTCCATCTATTACTCCCCTTCTGTAGAAGAAATGGTTTGAAAGACATTGGGGAAGCTCTAAGATTCCTTTCTCACACCAATCTACATAGAAAAAGTTTCATCTCAATAGTTTTCATCTTCAGACTCTGAACACTACCTATTCATCTTAAGTAATGTCTTAGTGAGAAAAAGCCATCTTGCTGAGATATTATGGAAACTAAAAGTCTCTATTGCCATAATATCTCAGCAAGGTATCTTTTAGGCATAAGTCATTTTTTTAAGACAGAATATCACTCTATTGCCCAGGCTGGAGTGCAATGGCACAGTCTCAGCTCACTGCAACCTCTGTCTCCCAAGTTCAAGCAATTCTCTTGCCTCAACCTCCCGAGTAGATGGGATTACAGACACCCGCCACCATGCCTAGCTAATTTTTGTATTTTTAGTAGAGATGAAGTTTACCAGCCTGGTCCCAAACTCCTGACCTCAGGTAATCCACCAACCTCCACCTGCCAAAATGCTGGAATTACAGGCGTGAGCCACCATGCCTGGCCATGAGTCATATTTTTTAGGGATTAGTCACATTTTTGGGCAAAACCAGTCTATGCATGTCATGTAATTTCCCAAAATAGAAACTAAGAAATGTTCCATCTTCTTTTTCCACATATGTGGTCACATGTTCTACTCTCTCCTCTTCCATTATTTCTTATATTTATTTAATATTAATGATTTTTTAATTTTTACTTATTTTTATTTTCACTTTTTGTAGGTGCATGCTAGGTGTATATATCATGTAGTACATGAGCTGTTTTGATACAGACATGCAATGTGAACTAGTCACATCATGGAGAATAGGGTGTCCTTCTCTTCAAGCATTTATCCTTTGTGTTACAAACAATTCAATTACACTCTTTTAGTTATTTTTAGATGTACAATTATTATTAACTATAGTCACCCTGTTGTGCTATCAAATGGTGGGTCTTATTCTTTCTAATTTTTGGTACCCATTAACCATCCCCATCTCCCCCTCCCACCCCACTATCTTTGCAGCCTCAGACCATCCTCCTACTCTCTATGTTCCTGATTTCAATTGTTTTGATTTTTAGATCCCACAAATAGGTAAGAACATGTGATGTTTGTCTTTCTGTGCCTGGCTTATTTCACTTAGCATAATGATCTCTAGTTTCATCCATGTAGTTGCAAATGACAGAATCTCATTCTTTTTTATGGCTGAATGGTACTATTGCGTATGTGTACCACATTTTCTTTATCCATTCATTGACTCATAAACACTTACATTGCTTCCAAATCTTAGCTATTGTGAACAGTGTCACAACAAATGGGGGGTAGAGATATCTCCTTGATATACTAATTTCCTTTCTTTGGGTATATACCCAACTATACCACATAGTAGCTCTATTTTTAGTTTTTTGAGGAAACTAAAACTGTTCTCCATAGTGATTGTACTATTTTACATTCCAATCAATAGTGTATGAGGGTTCCCTTTTCCTCACATCCTCGCCAGCATTTGCTATTGCCTGTCTTTTGGATATAAGACATTTTAACTGGGATGAGATACTATCTCGTTTTAGTTTTGATTTGCATTTCTCTGATGGTCAATGATATCAAAAACCTTTTCATATGCCCATTTACAATTTGTACATCTTCTTTTGAGAAACGTCTATGCAAATCTTCTGCCTGTTTTTTTAATCAGGTTATTTCGTCTTTTCCTATACAGTTGTTTAAGTTCCTCATATATTCTGGTTATTAATTCCTTGTCAGATGGGTAGTTTGCAAATATTTTTCACCACTCTGTGTATTGTCTTTTCACTTTGTTGATTGTATCTTTTGCTGTGTAGAGTGCTTTAACTTGATGTGATCACATTTGCCCCTTTTTGCTTTGATTGCCTGCGCTTGTGGGCTGTTGCTCAAGAAATTTTTGCCCAAACCAATGTCCTGGAGATTTTCCCCAGTGTTTTCTTGTAGTATTTCCAGAGTTTGTGATATTAAATTTAAGTCTTTAATCCATTTTTATTTTATTTTTGTATATGGTGAAAGACAGTGGTCTAGTTTCATCCTTTTGCACATGGATATCCAGTTTTTCCAGCACCATTTGTGGAAAAGACTGTCATTTCCTCAGTGTATGTTCTTGGCACCTTTGTCAAAAATGAGCTCACTGTAGATGTGTGAATTTGTTTCTGGGTTCTCTATTCTGTTCCATTGGTCTATGTATCTGATTTTATGCCAGTACCATGCTGTTTTGATTACCATAGCTCTGTAGTACAATTTAAAGTCAGGTAATATTATTCTTCCAGTTTTGTTCTTTTTTATGATAACTTTGGCTATTCTGCATCTTTTGTGGTTCCATATAAATTTTAGGATTTTTTTTCTATT
This sequence comes from Piliocolobus tephrosceles, assembly GCF_002776525.5. Lineage (NCBI taxonomy): Eukaryota > Metazoa > Chordata > Mammalia > Primates > Cercopithecidae > Piliocolobus > Piliocolobus tephrosceles. The sequence goes on from NC_045439.1 coordinate 124,480,053, forward strand.
TCTGAGAAGAATGTCATTGGTATTTTGATAGAGATTGTACTGAATCTGTAGACTGTTTGGGGTAGTATAGATATTTTATCAATATTAATACTTACAATCCATGAACATGGAGTATTTTTTGGTGTCGTCTTCAATTTCTTTCATCAGTGTTTTATACTTTTCATTATAGAGATCTTCACTTATTTGATTAAGTTAATCCCTAGTTATTTAATTTCATTCCTGGCCATCATAAATAGGATTACTTTTTTATTTCTTTTTCAGATTGTTTACTGTTGACATATAGAAATGCTACTGATTTTTGTATGTTGATTCTGTATCTTGCAACTTTACTGAATTTTTAGTTCTAAGGTTTTTTGTGGAGTCTTTAGGTTTTTCCAAATATAAAATCATATCATCTGCAAACAAGGAAAATTTGACTTCTTCTATTTATAATTCTTTTTCTCTTTAAGAACGTGTTATTTCTTGGGCAGAAGTTTTCCTAAGAAATCACCCCAACTTGCCCCAGCTGAATGTATACCCATTCAGGTATATATTAAATATTTGCAACCTCATCTGTCACATCTGTGTCTGTAAACATTACTATTTCTTTGGATGGCCTGAGACAAGGTCAGGAGGCTACATTTTATACAGGGATAAACAGCTAGACCATTTCATTTATCTTGAGGTTTTATACTTTTTAAATCACAAATTTCAAACAAGGTTGAAGAACTTTGGTGACATTCTGTTTTCATTCTCACTGTTAAAGTATCTGGTGTGAGGCATTTTTACTTTTAGTTATTCTATCGTGTTTTAGCATTTATTTGGATGGCTTTCACACTAAGAGTGCCTGGGGTGAGTGTTGGGCATCAACAATAGTAGAGTAGCTCCTGGTCCCTAACCAGAGTGGATCACAGTGCCTAACACTCAGCAGCCAGGTTCCTCATTCTGCTCAGAGTTTGTGCTCAGCTTCCCCTGCAGTCCCTGTCACTGTGTCACTCAGAGCACAGAAGTACACAGCTGAGTCTGACTCTTGAACTGAGTCTTTCTTCAAGTGGAAAGAAGTGGTTTCTTTATGGTATGTGGCTTCAAAACCTTTGTTGCTTTCCTTGTCATTGGCCTTCATGGCTTTCAGGAGGAGCTGTGGACCTTCTCCAGGATATTGGACATACCAGAAAAGGGAAGGGTACTGTGTGCTTTCATAGGAGCAGTTCACAATCAGGGAATCCCCTTCAGAAAGGAGCACTTGACCTTCTGTCTGGACCACTGAATCTCCATTGATTTCCCCTGAAAAAAAAAAAAAATAAGTTATACCAAGTTACCTTAGACATGATCTGAGCTGTACCCCTTAGAGAAAACGGTGGTTACAGATTACATCAACATAATGGAACAAAAGATTCTAAGTTTTAAGTGCCATTTTACTTACCAAACATTAAGAATAGTGCAATTGCTGGTCCTGGAAAAGAGTTCATTTTTAGACTCTCTGGTGTCGTTGGGTCTTGTCTTCTTAGTGTGAGGAAAGATTAAGGTCACACTGAAGGGATGAGAGTGAGCAGGAAATGTGAATGTGTTAGGAAGATGCACCCCCTTGTGGGCAAAATCCCAAACTCAAAAGATTGTTGACTGTTCTCTCAAAAGTCCATCCTGTATCTTCACTTCTGGCTTTTTTTTTTTTTTTTTTTCTAAGACACTTGTTAGCTGTCTGATAGTTCTTTGTATATCTGAAGAATAGTTGGTCTTTTTTATAACCCCATTTTTTACAGCACACTGTCTGACTTGCAAGTTCTTTTCATACAATGACATTTCTGAGGATAATTCATTTTACATTTTCTTATTTAGCCATCTTTGCCCACCCCATGATCCACTAAAATATCATATAAGCAGGTTTTTAGGGTAAAACCGGAAGAATGTCAGTAGCACATGTTTAATTATTAGTAGATTATTTGAGATGACAGAGACTTAAGCTTTTTTTCACTGCTGTATTCCCATACCTAGTACAATGTCATACACTCAGCAGGTGGTTAGGAAACACTTCTTAAATACACAAATGCATGAATAAATGAATGCTCTTTGGTTGAGGAATTGCTACTACTTGAAACATCATATTGCTTCACATTTAAGATATCAATTATAGAAACACAATAAATTCTTTTCCTGTAGTAGAAGAAATGATTCCCAGATAATGTGACTGGCCTGTGTGCATAAGGCAAAATGTTGTGATATTAAACTTTTAATGGACATTTAGCCTTGATTATATACCCTCCACATATGTCCATCCACCAATACTATTGACCAATAGTTATTTTTATCACAGGATAAGATGCTCGAATAATTTGGATTTGCCTCAAAAGACCAAAGAATAAGCTCCATCTCAGCTTCCAGGATTGGTAGAGACACATCTGTTTATGTATAGAATGATGTATAGCAAGGATGACACTTCTCTTCATGTAAGAGTTAGTTGGTGATCATCTTTAAAATACAGATTTGGAGATCTCTTCACTTACAGAATCAAAATGTTCAGAATCAAGGTCCTGGAAGTTAAAAATCTTCTCAGGTGTTTGTGATACAGCCAGTGTTATACGCATTTACAAAATAATCTTTGAGAACACTGACCTAAGCAGACAGACAAGGTATCAGTGAAGCACTTCTGGGATCAGCATGAGGAAGAAACTCCAATATTCACAGATTTTTCTTTCACGGTAGTACTGAAGTCACAGTAGCTAAAACAGATGCTGTTTACTCTCACTGTTCTTGTGTAGTCAACTTATAATAAAAATCTCTGGATGTTCCCAGGACAAACTTAGTAAGAAGGATGTCGTTTTTCTGCCAGTCCACTAACATTTATCTTTGAACCTGGAAGCCTTCCATTATGCTTCCTGGAACATTCACTCTCCCTGAATTCAGAGACAGCAGCTACATGGTCCTGCAGCAAGGTGTCAATATTAACAAACTCTAAACTTGGGAAGCAAATTTAGATCTGGGTATTGTTTGGGTCTATACAAAGGCTCTCCTCCTTTGCCCTCTTACCCTGTGTCAGATCTCTGTGATCAAGCTGCATCTTCCTCCTTTTCCTGGTTCTTTTGGCCCATTCATCTAACTGACTCTACCTGAAGTCTAAGCAGAAATATGGAGTGAGCAGTTTCACTGTCCCTAAATTTCTTTACTTTTTCCAAGGAAACCTTGTCCTTAGTATCGTAACCACCCTCCATTCTTTTGAGGGAATCTATTTTCCACACCTGGTGTATTAGTCTATTGTTGCATTGCTGTAAAGAGATACCTGAGACTGGGTAATTTATAAAGAAAAGAGATTTACTTTGGGAGGCCTAGACGGGCAGATCACGAGGTCAGGAGATCGAGACCGTCCTGGCTAACACAGGGAAACCCCATCTCTACTAAAAATACAAAAAACTGGCCAGGCGAGGTGGCAGGTGCCTGTAGTCCCAGCTACTCAGGAGGCTGAGGCAGGAGAATGGCGTAAACCTGGGAGGCAGAGTTTGCAGTGAGCTGAGATCCCGCCACTGCACTCCAGCCTGGGCAGCAGAGCCAGACTCCATCTCAAAAAAAAAAAAAAAGATTTAATTGGCTCATGGTTCTGCAGACTGTACAGGAAGCATAGAGGCTTCTGCTTCTGGGACTCTTGGGAAGCTTCCAATCATGATGAAAGGCAAAGCTGAAGCACGGCATCTTACATGGCAAAAACAGGAGTGAGAGAGAGTGTGGGAAGGTGCCACACACTTTTAAACAACCAGATCTCACAAGAACTCACTCACTATTTCAAGAACAGAAGCAAGGGAATGGTGCTAAACTATTCATGAAAGATCCACCCCAGTGATCCAACCACCTCCCACCAGGCCCCACCTCCAACACTGGGGATTACAATTGACCACAAGATTTGGGTGGGAACACAGGTCCAAGCCATATCACCATGATTTCATAAGGAGATGAATATCATAGAGGAACCGTAGCAGTAGATTTGAGTGAAATACAGTAGAACTGTGTAATCAATGAAAAAAATGCTTAAGCAAATTCCCAACTGATAATAGATTTATTCAAATGGTCTGACTTCAAGCCTCAGAAGCTCTGCTTCAAGGACTTGAATTTACACAGATGTGTCGTCAGTCAAGAGTCAGTCTGGCAAACAGAAATGCTGGGCTAGGTGTCAGCGCCATGGCAATGGAAAGTGATTGGCTCACGGTAATAAGAAGAATTTACCCACAGCAGTGTGGGTTTGAGAAGGAAAGCTTTATTAGAAACAAAGCTGCAGAGGAGTGCAGCAGGGCACTTCAGCAAGAGCGGACTGAGCAAGCCATGGTAGATTTTTCCTTAGGAGCATTTATGAACCTTAAAGCAGGAGCTTAAGAATAATTTGGACCATATAAGCCCCCTAGGTCAGGATAAATGATTACATTTGTAGACATTTGGGTGCCTTGATGTCAGCAAGGGCTGCGCAATAAGTTTCAATATACACACATTCCAGAGATGTATAGAAATTCTAGCTACTTACACATTTTTGGGAAAGGAGCCTGGTACTACATACCTGCTTTTGATAATAGGGACGTTGATTAATAACTACTTCTGAATTCCTCAGATAAGGAGTTTTGCCTCTGGATGATCTGCTTGATGGCCACCGGGTGGTCTTCGATCTCCTCATAAAACAATCCAAAAATGTTCAGCAGAAAGACATTTAGAGTTCAGGCAGACAATGTGGTGAGAAGCAGCGAACGGTGAGGAGGATGAGCTGGGGCCCTGCGAACCTCTTTCCCTCCCCACTTCAGTGAGCTGATGGCAGCAGCCTCTCTGAGCCCAGACCTCGCTGGGCTATAAAGCACTTTAGAACATCCAGAAATCCTCCTGAGCCTTGGCAAAGCCCTCACCGAGCTGCGGAGGACACCATGCCTTTGGGAGGAAATGGATGTGGCAGAGGGAGAAGAATGGCAGCCGCCAGAAGGCGCTGAGGGCTGCGGTAGTTTGGAGAACCCAAGAAGGGCGGGCCTAGAGACACAAGCTCAGGAACTTCATTATGCCATGGAGTTGCACAGATGCAAGTCCCGGGCTGGCCACTTTGTCCCAGTTAGACAAGAGCTTACCTTCTCCCAAAACCACCAGAAATGATGGACAAAGGCCTAAAAGGGCCTGGAAGGTAAGCAGAGCCCCCACAAGGATGGGTGGAGTGGTTAGCAGGCCATTGCGTGGTTGCTCTTTGTTCAATCAGACCTTAATATCCAAAGAGAGAAATCGTATGCCACATTTGATGGGTTGGAAATGCCTACCACCGTTTAGGAGGATTTACTGGCCTTTACAGAAGGGCCAGGTAAATAACATGAAAAAGCTACTCTCAACTTTTCCCTCAACCTTTTAAAAGAAAATTTTTGCTCCACCTAGCCATTCTAGATTTAAAGAGGTTGCTGACATATAATATAGTTAGAAAAATCATATGTCAGCCAAGCGCGGTGGCTCACACCTGTAATCTCAGCACTTTGGGAGGCCGAGAAGGGTAGATCACCAGAGGTCCAGAGTCCGAGACCAGCCTGACCAACATGCAGAAACCCCATCTTTACTGAAAATACAAAATTAGCCTGGTATGATGGCACATGCTTGTAATCCCAGCTACTCGGGAGGCTGAGGCAGGAAAATCACTTGAACCTAGGAGGCGGAGGTTGCTGTGAGCCGAGATCGCGCCATTGCACTTCAGCCTGGGCAACAAGAGTGAAACTCTATCTCAAAAATAAATAAGTGAATAAATAAAATCACATGTCTTGTAAATGCCCATTTGTTCTTTTAAAAAATCGTAGAAAGCAAATGCCTTCTGGAAATGACTCTTTGAAACGGAATTTGTTAGACCAGCTCTAGAAGTGACCCCAGGAGCAACACACCACCACATTCATTCAGTAGGTTAAAGGCCATGGAGCAGAAGGCAGTGAGAATGAAGAGAAGGTTCTATTCCAGACTGGTCATGCTTAGGAGTCATTTTCATATTATAACCACTGTTTTAGGTGTGCATTTTATTCCTCACTACTGTATATATTGTTGACAATGCTAAGAAATTTTTTGAAATATCTTGTCTTTCTTTTTATTTTATTTATTTATTTATTTATTTATTTATTTATTACTTTAAGTTCTGGGGTACATGTGCAGAATGTACAGGTTTGTTACATAGGTATACATGTGCCATGGTGGTTTGCTGCATCTATCAACCCATCATCCACATTAGGTATTTCTCCTAATGCTATCCCTCCCCCAGACCGCCTCCCCCGTAACAGGTCCCGGTGTATGATATTCCCTTCCCTGTGTCCATGTGTTCTCATTGTTCAACTCCTAGTTGCGAGTGAGAACATGTGGTGTTTGGTTTTCTGTTCCTGTGTTAGTTTGCTGAGAATGATGGTTTCCAGCTTCATCCATGTCCCTGCCAAAGACATGAACTCGTCCTTTTTTTAATGGCTGCATGGTATTCCATGGTGTATATGTGCCACATTTTCTTTATCCAGTCTATCATTGATGGGCATTTTGGTTGGTTCCAAGTCTTTGCTGTTGTGAACAGTGTTGCAATAAACATATGTGTGCATGTGTCTTTATAGCAGAATGATTTCTAATCCTTTGGGTGTATACCCAGTAATGGTATTGCTGGATCAAATGGTATTACTGGTTCTAGATCCCTGAGGAATCACCACACCGTCTTCCACAATGGTTGAACTGATTTACACTCCCACCAACAGTGTATAAGCGTTCCTATTTCTCCACATCCTCTCCAGCATCTGTTGTTTCCTGACTTTTTAATGATTGCCATTCTGACTGGCGTGAGATGTTATCTCATGGTTTTGATTTGCATTTCTCTAATGACCAGTGATGATGAGTTTTTTTCATGTTTGTTGGCGGCATAAATGTCTTCTTTGGAGAAATGTCTATTCATACCCTTCGCCCACTTTTTGATGGGGGTTGTTTGTTTTTTACTTGTAAATTTGTTTAAGTTCTTTGTAGATTCTGGATATTAGTCCTCTGTAAGGTATATTGCAAAGATTTTATCCCATTCTGTAGGTTGCCTGTTCACTCTGATGATAGTTTCTTTTGCTGTGCAGAAGCTCTTTAGTTTAATTAGATCCCATTTGTCAATTTTGGCTTTTGTTGCCATTATTTTTGGTGTTTTAGTCATGAATTTTTTGTCCATGCCTATGTCCTGAATGGTATTGCCTAGGTTTTCTTCTAGAGTTTTTATAGTTTTAGGTCTTAAATTTAAGTCTTTAATCCATCTTGAGTTAATTTTTGTATAAGGTGTAAGGAAGGGGTTCAGTTTCAGTTTTCTGCATATGGCCAGCCAGTTTTCCCAACACCATTTGTTAAATAGGGAATCCTTTCCCCATTGCTTGTTTTTGTCAGGTTTGTCAAAGATCAAATGGTTGTAGATGTGTGGCATTATTTCTGAGACCTCTGTTCTGTATATATCTAGTTTTTTTTGTTTTTTGGTGTGTTTTTTGGGGGGGTTTTTGTTTTGAGACAGTCTCACTCTTGTAGCCCAGGCTAGAGTGCAATGGCATGATTTCAGCTCACTGCAACCTCTGCCTCCTGCGTTCAAGCGATTCTCCTGCCTCAGCCTCCCAAGTAGCTGGGATTACAGGCACCCACCACCACGCCCAGCTAATTGTTTCGTATTTTTAGTAGAGAAGGTGTTTCACCATGATGGCCAGGCAGGTCTTGAACTCCTGACCTCAGGAGATCCACCCGCCTCAGCCTCCCAAAGTGCTGGGATTACAGGCATGAGCCACCATGCCCGGCCTATCTTGCCTTTCTTGATGTTCTAAAGTGCTTCATAGATGTTAAAAGTGAGGTAGAAAATAACACATTTAAAAAATATCTGTTTCTTAAAATTCATATGAAATGTTGATTGGGAGCTGGAGCACATTATGTTTCTGTGCTGGCTCCTGGGAGGAAAAGGAAGTGTAAAGAGCTCTGTGGCGATGTGCTTACAATGAGGCAAGCTTAGCCATTGTCTCTTACTTCTGTGCATTTTGTTTTCCTTATCTGTGTGTGTAGTGTATATAAAGGACAAATTAATCCTAATTTATAGCTAGTCTTTCTAGACGCTAAAGAGGTCACCAGTGTATCACATTACAGTATTAGTAGTTAATTCAATGTTACTCTGTGTATAATGGAAAACTTAAGTTCTTATTTGAACATCTAGTCTTTCTGGATATTTCAAAGTGTGCATAACATATGTTAAAGTATGTACATTAAGAAGGTTAAAGTAACACTATTTGAGTATTTTTTGTGATTTCACAGGAGTAGTTGCATTTGGGGAATGGAATTGTTAAACTTGACGTCTTGGAGAATATGCTGACTGTTCATTGTATGGTTGGAGATAGGGGGAGGAGGAAGTATGCAGAGAGAAGTTTTGTGCCTGTGAGTTGGATTAGTTCAGATCGTCTAACCACTTTTCTGTATGTGTTTTGTTAATATTGCTGTATATTAAAAGATAAACAAGTCCTAATGCCCAAAGTATGTTAAAGGTAGAGGTGGTAAAATAACCCCTTTATAAATGTCCTTTTATTGATTTTTAAGAAGGCCTGTCTACTGGCAGTGACCTTTGTTAATCCGTCTCTTGGAGCTGGATGTAATCTGGTACTTAGTCACTAGAATGGTGAGAGAAAAGAGGAAGGATGGAGGGAAGGGCTCTTTGCTAATATTTCCATATCTAGGTGACTTTTTTAGATTATAACCATAGGTTTATATGTGCATTTTTCGTAATCTGCTTGTGTTTATTGTGGATAAATTCAGTCTTTATTTTGCAACATCTAAGCTTTATAGAGGTTCTGAGGTGACAATGTATGAGAAAAAGTAGGGCTGGTGAATTAGCCACTTTGTAAATATATTTTTTATACTTGATAGAAAAGATGCACCTTGGATATGGAATTGTTGTTAAACCACCTCTGAGCAGTATATATATCAGGATGTGTTCAGTAGATTGGCAGCTGAAGGACAGAAGGAAGTATAAAGGGAGAGGTGTATGCAGATATGCTTATATTCACATTTTGATAATAGCTATTGATGTATGTGCATCTCTTTTGGCTGTACTATAAGAATACACTAAGTAATGCAATGAAAGCATATGTTCTTGCTAATATTTTAATAGCACAAATCTGAAAATGAATTCTCTTAGAAACCGTATACTTAGTGTACTCTGTTGCTTTACATCTCTTTTTAAATTGACCATTAAAGGGAATGTGGTATTTTAATTGTAAGTCTGACAGTACTTTTACCTAGAGACCTGTTTCCGTTTTTGTCTTCTATGAAATTTTTGTCCCCAAGAAAGGCAGGATTACTTTTTTTTCTAACAGATTGAGTTCATATGGTATATTCTTTGTTATCAAAATGCTCATATAGCTTTGGGATTTTGAATTGGTAAATATTCATGGTGTGTGAAAAAGCATCATATATACTGTATGATTTCAATCACACATAAAATTGGATGTTGTCTATATACACACACAGGACCCAGAAGGACATATCAAACTATAAAGTGCTTGTGATGGTGAATGACTTTGTTCTTTCCTTCTTGTGTTTTTCAGCTTTCTATGACGCACATATTAACTTTCTAAAATAAAAGTTATTTTTAAAATTCTTTTAAAAAGTAAGATTTAATACACAAAATTAGACATCCAACCATTGGAAGGGCTAATGAAGCAAAGATGAGAAAGACTGATTACACGAAATTTTGAGGTGTGATGCATCATCCAGCTGCCTGTGACACCAAAATGAGTGATTCTTAGGAAGAAACCCAGAAGTCAACCAAAGTCCTCACAGCTGGTAATCTGGGCTGCCTGCACACAGGCCCTACAGAAGAATAATGGTTTCTCTTTCTTTTCTGCTTGCCCGATATTACTCCCAAATACCTCTTGTTTGTAGAATTAAAACTAAATGAATGAAAGGGCTTGTGTGAATTGTAGTTTGGGTTTCTTCCCTAGCAAAGCAAAGGAGTATATTAAAGGGACGAGAAAGACGCCCAGTTGACAATGTGCAATAGAGCACACTGGTGAACTAAGCAACCATCACTGAACTTGGCTCTTGGCTTTCTATATTGGATTATTCTGTTGTTGATGTGGCTGCACTGGAAAAGACAGTGCCCAGAATCCCCTTCTTTTTGTAATTCTGAATACAAAAGAGCATTTGCACAAGACTTGAAAGGCAGATAGGAAGCAGCAGCCATTATCTTCCAAAGATCACCACTGATTAGAGATGGTGAAAGACACAGTGGTCTCGGCTGCTTCCATTTTGTTATTGCTCTTCCCTGATGGCACCTGACAATAAATAACCAGCTCCACAGCACATAAAATTACCATTATCACAATACTTCTCAAACGCTAAGTATATCGCATAAGTTACTGCAACAGCTTACACATGAACCTCATGCCAATTCACCACAATTAATAATTATGATGCTATGATCTTTCACTACTTATCACCGCTGCACCTACTGCTAATAATGGGATCCTTGTTCCCTTCTGGCCATGAATAATTTAATTCCAAAATCTCATTTATGTATTTGCTCTGTATGGCCACTTCCGCACCAAATCTCTTACATTGGGTTCTTCCAGAAGCAAATCTTGAAAAATGACTGTAAGTAATTTATTTGAGAAATGCAGGCAACACAAATAGAGAGGGAGGGATGTTATATAAGAAATAAGAAGTGTTTACAAGGGTGTAAAGAGACAGGAGTTCTATGCTGCTAATGAGGGAAAAAATTGGTAAGAGTATTTCAAGAGCAATTTGGCAATTGCAAGTAAATTTTTTAAGATGTGAATCATATAACCCAGCAAATGCCACTTCAGGGTATTTAAGATAAAACATTCTGTATCTATATATAAGGAAACATAATTGTATTCCTTGTAGAATTTTTATAATAAAAGATTAGAAACACTCATCGAATAAAGGATTAACAAAATCCTTTCTCCTTCCACATGAAAAAATTAGATTAACTTTTTGATCTCTGTTTCTCTGGAAATCCAATAAAGGTAGAATGTCAGCTATATTACCAAGTAAGACTGTTATGGTAAAAATGATCCTGATTAATAAACTGCATCTGGACTGTAAATGGACTGTGAATACTTTTTAAGATGTCATAGTTTTGGAGCAGTGGCTTTTATAACTGTTACAGGAGATACTGGTTTCTATTTGGGATATGGGGTTTCTAAGTGTGGATGGCCTGTTGGATCTTATTCCCTCACACTTTAGCACTTGATGTGGGAGGAGGGGAGGGAGGCATTGCAAAAAGAATAATCTATGAACTGTATAGACACCTGAAAGGACTCCTCTTGAGAACACTTAGGGTGTGAGGGAAACCAGTACCTATGTGGCCTATTGAGCTTTGTAAACTTGATTATGTAACTGAGTCTAAGACTATCACTGCTGATGGCCGTGCACAATCCAATGTGCATCAAAAGGCACATATAATATATTCATAAAATGGAATACTATATATCAAATAAGAGCAATGAAATATATCTACATATATAAATTTTTCTATATCTCAAAAATATTTTAGGGAAGAAATCAAGTTTCATAATTACACATACAATTGGATTGCATTCATGTAAATTTTAAATACACAAAACACAGCACCACACATTGTTTAAAAATATCTATGTTTAGAAATATAAAAACATGGAGTAGAGAAAAAAGTTCAAAATAGGATTATTTTGAGAGAGGGATGAAGGCATTAAAACTGAGGAGAAAAATAAAAGAGATGGCAATTTTATTTGTAATGTTTTATTTATTTTTTAAAATTTGAAACTTTGTATTTATGTGTAACTGTATTTATTGATATCAAGAGATAGAAATAATATAATACTGTTTTAAAATGGTACAGTCTGCTCATATGGCAAATATAATTGTGTTAGAAATTAGATATTTCTACCTTCCCCTTAATATATATATTATATAACTTTCTTTACATTTATAAAACAATCATATAAATAAAACTACTCTGACATCTCAAACAGGGTTGTTGGTGTGAGAGCAGAAAATGCATTTCCAGGTGCTTGAGGTTCTTGGTGCCAGCAGTCATATTTCCTTGGTACTGAACTTCAGTTTGGAATTGAAAGAAATTGCCATTTCTCCTTCTCATATGCAGTGTATAAAGTACCCACTTGCTGTCATTCTGGAACACAGGACTGAGTTGTGTTTTTAAGTCTTATAAAGATCATCAGTCTCTCAGGGACAGTAGAGAATATAATCTGAGCAAGCCTTTAAATAAGTATATATTTCTTATCAATAATTTTATATATCTTACTTCGTTTCCAGAAATCTTCCAAATGTATATGCCACAAATAGCCCTATCACTATGACCTGAAAAATAATGCTGATCCCTACTGGTGTCCCCTTTGTCTTAGGTAAATCATTGGAAACAATCCACTATTATTATCTATATCTTCAGATTCCTATTCCTCTTACTCATGACAGCATCAGGAGGTAGACAATAAAAAAGCCCAACCCTCCTCCTCCTCTTTCTCTTTACCTTTCTTCAAGTCATTATTAACCTTGAAGGCTTCAAGTAAGAAGGCTAAAAAGTGTTTGTGTATTTTTTTCTTCCTAGCCAGGGGAAGTCATACATCTATCACATGCCCTTCAACCTTTTTATTCCCATTACTATACTTAATTAGAATGTCTTCAGGGGCCAAACATTGCTAAATTTTGCACGTACTTAATTATCACAATGTTAAACAGATAAGAATTCATTTCTAATATTCCAACTGTAAAATCATATGAAACTGGAATAAGAGTAAAAACTAAAATAACATCATTTGGAAGAATCAGCAAAAGTTACTATTTCACCAATTTTGAAGATTTATAAAGTTGATTTGTGGAATTTAAGATATGAAAAGAATAAGAATTGGTCTTTATAAGTGGGAAAAACAAAAAATAAATGGGACTTGCCAAGCAGACCTAGCATTTTGTTCCTCCTTAATAGCTCTTTAGGGCCAGGCGCGGTGGCTCGTGCCTGTAATTCCTGTTCAGGAAAGCAAGGCCATTGGAAACCCAGCGTTTGGTGTTGTCAGTCTTTTTAATTTTAGCCATAGGTATAAAGTAATATTTCATCGTGGTTTTAATTTACATTTCTTTTGTGACTTAAGACATAGAACAAATTTCCATGTGTTTATTGGCTATTCCTTTATCTTCCTTGTAAAATGCCTCTTTTGCATATTTTTTATTGGTACTATAAAGTTGGAGTCATTCGTTATGTATTCTAGATATAAAGAACTCCTACAACATTGGCTCAGTGCACTGAGCTTCTCCTTTCTCCATTCTGATGGTTTCCCAAATTCCACTTAGCCTGTCCTGAGCTCGGTCACCAAAAGAGCATCTAGAGTCTACAGTAACAAAAAGCTACTCTACAAATTATTTAAAATAATGTCCAATGTTTAGTGCTGTTCATCAATAGCATCATATTTGATATTTTATTTGAACTCCACAATTTCATTAAATGAAGGGTTGGGCTTTATAGATTTGTTTTATTTATGATAGCCTATAGCACTTCACTTTCCAGACTTGTTTGGACATAGCCAGATGGTACCAAAAACCACCTGGCATTTCTCCTCAACTCTGGCAGACAGTACCTCAACATGTGAAGCCAATTCTTGAGCCACAGATTCAAGCAGCATTCAGCTGTCCCCAGTCTTTAACCATGTTTCCATGGGAAAAATGATTGATGAAGATGAAACTAAACTCTTCTCGGGAACCTCTAAATCCTAATCAGACTTGATTTCCCCTCTGTGTATCCCAGAACCGTAGGAAACATGAGCTCTATGATGGTTTATCTTTTATATTCAATGCCAATGTATCCCAATGCCTAAAGAGTACCTGGCACATATCAGGAGCTGAGAGATACTTGTTCAGTTGGTGAGTAAATGAAAACCGCTGCTACAGCATTTTTCACATATGATTCCAACCATTGTAGCTCCTTTGTCAGATTTTATAGTAGAAAAACAACAGTCTTCAAATTTCTTTGACATGTGTTTCCACCAGGCCTGAGAAGAGGACAGGTGCTCTCTACACTAGAAGACTGACCTGAGCTCTAAAGGATCCTGCCGAAGACAGGAAGGGTCAGGATTGATTAATTCAAATAAGGCACAAAGACAATGTGAAAGGTGGCCTGATAAAAGATACATGAGTCAAATGAACAGCACCCTTTATCTCCTCCCCTCTCTGGTCATACTCATGCCTTAATTCTTCACATCTGCTCAGGCTCAGGGCCCCTATTGCTGATGCTTCTGTTATGGTACTTCTACCCAGCTGCAGGTTTGGATACAGGTTGCAGATGCCTAGGGAGCATGGTGCATCTACAGCACAGAAGTAGGTGGCTGAATCTTCAGGTTGCATGGCTGTAATGTACAAGCTGCTTCCATTTTCAGTAATGTAGCATTTAGTCTTCCCTTCTGCTTCTCATATCCAGCTGAATACATGGAAAATAGGTGTTTGGGACCCATCCCGGTATTTTGCCTGTACCACTGTAAATTGTTAAAACGACTGACGGAGTACATGCAGCTCATGGAGGCAATGTCTCCCTGCTGGGGTCCCAGAAAACAAGGGCTCTGTTCCACCTGGTTTTCTCCATTTGCCCCAATTCAGAAAGACATCAGGTACAATATGCACATTTTAGTTTAGACCTTTCATAATTTTATTTCTTAATCTCCAACAAGCAATGACAAGTAAGTCCAGACTACATCCCCATCTCCCCAAATAGGATTTGAATAAATGTCTCCTGGGGTCCCCAGTTCTTAAAACCCTCAACTTACAGCCAAGACATAGACAAAATATAATTAGGACAGGTCTCCGAATCTTTTCCATCCTGATACTTTGTCTTGATACCTAAAATGCTGCATAAAATTATGTAGCCATACAAAGCTTTTATTGTTTGTTTCTTTTTATCTAATCAGTGAAACATCCTGTCTGTCTGTCAACCAATCAGACGTATGTTCCTCTAACATAGACATACTTCCTAAGTATAAGAAAGACATAGTTTACAAATGGAAGAGAACCGCTGTCACCTTGTGACTACAAGCAAAATTATTAAAGAAATGTTAACACTGTGCACATCTGCTAACACCACGTGCAAAAATTCCTCCAACTTTTGAATTGGAGGAATTGTTCTTGTTTTATAGCCTCTATAAAGTGATCATCATGACTTTCTCCTGTTTTTTCCTTTTATTAATCTGTTCATTGAGGCCTGACCTATCTCAGAGCAAAACTATCACCAGTGATTATGGAGCAGATGGGTAAAACAGTTAGAAGAACTGGATATAGGTTCTCTTCAAAATGCAAAAGCCTTAACTGATAAAGCCAAGGAAAGCTAACATAGGTACATGGAGGTTCTGAATAACACATAGTGGTCAGATGTGGTGGCTCACGCCTGTAATCCCAGCACTTTGGGAGGCCGAGGCGGGCGGATCACGAGGTCAGAAGTTCGAGACAAGCCTGGCCAACATAGTGAAACCCCATCTCTACTAAAAATACAACATTTAGCTGAGCACGGAGGCATGTGCCTGTAGTCCCAGCTACTCAGGAGGCTGAGGCAGGAGAATCGCTTGAACCCGGGAGGCGAAGGTTGTAGTAAGCTCAGATTGCGCCACTGAACTCTATCTGGGGTGACAGAGCCAAACTCCGTCTCAAAAAAAAGAAAAAGAAGAAGAAAATAACACACAACTCAAGGCCTTCCATAGCCATATCAAAGTGAATGTTAGGAATACGTATTTGGAAATGTACTCTGGAAAGTAATACAACTTTTCTGTAGGATTGTCACAGGACACTTAGGGTGTCACTTTTCCAGCTCAAAACCTCTGTGGCCAGTGGCATCTTTGCCCAAGTTTTACTTGGGCCCACTGGGCTCGTTCCACCTACTCAGCCCAGCAGGCCGCATTCAGCTCATGCTACTGGCCCAGATACCATGCCTGCCAAGGGCAAGCCAGGCACAGAGTGACAAGGGGAGTGTGAGTGAGTGAAGGATCTGGCCATTGTGCACACCCAAGCATGCCGGCTGTGGTCGGGTGGGCAGCTCCAGGTGCCGGCACAGGTCCTGGCTCCCTGCCAGGCTGAAGCTGGATGAGGCATACCACAAGCAGCTTCCACAGTGGGCACCAGGGAATGCAGTGGCACCCAGAAGCTTGGAGACGCCCTGAACTGCAGAGCCCCAAAGAGGGTGTCACAGCCTTGGCTCAGGGAGCTCCTAGGTCTGGGCTCCTTAAAGGGCCACAGCTCTTCTCTCCTCATTGCCCACAACGTGGTGAGCATAGGGGGTGCGGTGTGGGGGAGGAGGGGTGTTCAGCCCTGTTTCTGTTACAGTCCTTTCAGTCCCATCATTCGGCAGGTCCCGAGGTCTTATCCCATGTCCAGGAAGAATGAGATAAGTGGACAAATGGAGGATGAGTAAGGCAGAGAAGAGCGTCATTGAGTGCCAGAGCAGCTCTCAGGAGACCTGAAATGGGTAGCTCCTTTCCACAGGCAGGTCGTCCTGATAAATCAAGGAGACCCAAAGTGGGTAGCTCCTTCCTGCAGTCCCGACATCTGTGTGAATCTGGCTGAGTTCAAAATTTTTATGGGTTCAAAAGACATTTTATGGGTTCAAAACCCATTTTTATGAGTTCAAAACCCATTTTTATGGGTTCAAAGTGTGTACTGATTGGTCCGTGTGTGGACCCAGAAAAAGCACGGTAAGTTCTCACTCCGGGTCGTGGACGTGCAATTTTTTTTAACTGTAACAAATTATATTATAGAGAGTAACCCAGATCATACCACTACTGATAAAAACAAAATCCATTTGATTTCATCCACATCTTTTTTTGGAGGGGAGAGGTGAGGAGGCAGAGTCTCACTGTGTCACTCCACCCAGGCTGGAGTCCAGTGGTACAATCTCAGCTCACAGCAACCTCCGCCTCCCGGGTTTAAGCAATTCTCGTGCCTCAGCCTCCCAAGTACCTGGGATTATAGGCGTGTACCAGCACTCCTGGCTAATTTTTGTATTTTCAGTAGAGACAGGGTTGACGAGGTTTCACCATGTTGCCCAGGCTGGTCTCGAACTCCTGGCCTCAAGTGATCTGCCCACTTCGGCTTCCCAAAGTGCTGGGATTACAGGCGTGAGCCCACCACACCCAGCTATCCACATCATTTTAAATAATATTATGTGAATGACATCAATGGCATGCTTTGAAAAAACATCAATTAAAAATAGAAGTCCCCTTTGACTCTTGCCAACTCAACTTGCACCCATGATAGCCACAACCTCCCTACTCCATCCCCCAAAAACATCATGCAGATTTGATGCTTCCAGCTTTCTTTCATTTCTTCTAAATAGCAGAAAGATATGCATGTGTAGCTGTGTTTATAGTATGAGTACAGATCTGTAAATAGTACCATATACTAAAAATATAAATCCTTCTGCATATCGTTTATCCACTAAGAATCAAATAATTTTCCTTTTGCCTGTAATTCATTTAATCTACTTTATGTATAATTATAAAATAGTTACATTTGATTTAGATTAGCAACATTGTGGCTTTTATAAATCTCCCCAAAGGCAATTCTTTAGATATGATTTTTGGATAGTCTTTCTCCAGAAAATAATGGAGAACATAAATACAAAGCTAAGAGCAGACTGGAAGGAAACCAGCAGCAGTGATTGGACAGGGCCCTGTAGGTCCATTACATCCTGAGAAGACTAGAGAATCTACTTTTATTCAGATGCAGTAGCTCACACCTCTAATTCCAGCAGTTTGGGAGGGCAAAGCAGGCGGATCACTTAAGACCAGGAGTTCAAGACCAGCCTGGGCAACATGATGAAACCCATCTTTACTAAAAATGCAAAAATTAGCTGGGCGTGGTGGCACATGCATGTAATCCCAGTCACTTGGGAGGCTGAGGCACAAGAATCACCAGAACCCAGGAGGTGGAGGTTGCAGTGAGCATAAAATCCTGCCACTGCGCTCCAGCCTGGGTGACAGGGTGAGAGTCTGTCTCAAAAAAATTAATAAACAAAATAAAATAAATTTTAATTTTAAAAAAGATAATCTAATTTTGATGCAGAATCAGAGGTGAAAAAATTGTGTCTTAACCAGTTTATTTGGAAATTTGCCTCAAATGTAACTTTTAAAATGCTAATTTAACATTTGCTTTTAAATGTTTCTATGAAAAAATTCCGTCTTTCATAAAAAATGGGGAAGGGGTTCGGGTTAACTTCTTTTTCAGTTCTATGGGTTGAAACAGAGTTCAGATCTGGGAGATCAAGGCAGATAGAATTCATAGGGCACCCAATGGGGAAGAGATGCACAGAGAAAGAACTGCAGAGATCTACATAGGGTCTCCCTTGAGTACCCAGCAGAATACTGGCCAGCACATGCATGGGAGACAACTACCTGAGACCAGCGGAAAAAAACGTCCAAGAGGATTAGAAGGAGCACTGCCCACTTGGTGCTCACATGGGAACAGGAATCCTGCCTTTTCCCAGCAGTCAAAGTTGAAAAACTCATAATTCATGGATTATTGGGTGAAGTTCTCAGGAAGATATTGCTTCAGTAGTGGAAGATAATTAGCTGGAAAACAGATGCAAGAACCAATATGGGAGAAAGATTAAACTGTTGAAAACCTAGTATTATTTATTGGAGTGAGGAGAGATAAAATATATCTTTTCCTCAAGCTTTGTTCAAAACCGTTACTATACCCAAATGAGAAAAATTAAATTTAAAATAATTGAGGAAAACACTGTATTAAGACCTCCTAGTAAGAAAGATTGTTATCTTTGATACTAAATACTAAACTATAAAATAAAAGAGTAGTAATTTGACTACATTAAAATTTTAACTATCTGCATACAAAATAACCATAGGTAACACAAAGAAGCAAGCCATATATAGAAGACATTTATCAAGACAGGTTACACTAGATTATTTTGAAGAACCTGTAATAAATGCCCATAAATCACGTAGAAAATAGTGAAAGCTCCATAGAAGAACAGGGAATTCAGAAAAGAAGGAACTCATTTGACTAATAAGTATATAAAAAGACGATACCCCTCACTAGTAATCAAATAAATGCAAATTAAAGCATTTACACCCATCAGGTTGACAAAATTTAAGTTTGAAAATACCAAGGCTGTCAGGGAAGAGGTGAAACAGGGACTCTCAGAAACCACTCTTGAGAGTCAAATCACCAAGTTATAACACTTCAGAAACCAGTTTGGAAGCCAGGCGCCGTGGTTCACACCTGTAATCCCAGCACTTTGGGAGGTCGAGGTGGGCGGATCACGAGGTCAAGAGATCGAGACCATGCTGGCTAACACGGTGAAACCCCGTCTCTACTAAAAAATACAAAGTAATTAGCCTGGTGTGGTGGCGCCTAAAGTTCCAGCTACTTGGGAGGCAGAGACTGGAGAATGGCGTAAACCCAGGAGGCGGAGCTTGCAGTGAGCCAAGATCACCCCACTGCACCTGCACTCCAGCCTGAGCGACAGAGCCAGACTTGATCACACACACCAAAAAAAAAAAAAAAAAAGTTTGGGAGTCTTTAGTAAAATTTAAACTCTGCATACAACATAACCCACCTATTCTGATCCTAATTCTAACTTGATGCACACTTGGATTTTAGTGTAAACGTGCTACCAGAAAGGGGTCTCGATCCAGACCCCTAAGACAGGGTTCTTGGATCTTGCACAAGAAATAATTCAGGGTGAGCCCATAGAATAAAGTGAAAGCAAGTTTATTAAGTAAGTAAAGAAATAAAAGAATGGCTACTCCATAGACAGAGCAGCCCTGAGGACTGCTGGTTGCCCGTTTTTATGGTTATTTCTTGAGTGTATGCTAAATAAGGGGTGGATTATTCATGCCTTCCTTTTTAGACCATATAGGGTAACTTCCTGATGTTGCCATGGCATTTGTAACCTGTCATGGTCCGGTGTGAGTGCAGCAGTGAGGACGACCAGAAGTCACTCTCGTAGCTGTCTTGGTTTTGGTGGGTTTTGGCCATCTTCTTTATTTCAAACTGTTTTATCAGCAAGGTCTTTATGACCTGTCTCTTGTACTGACCTCCTATCTCATCCTGTGACTTAGAATGCCTAATTGTCTGAGAATGCAGCCCAGTAAGTCTCAGCCTCATTTTACCTAGCCCCCATTCAAGATGGAGTTGCTCTGGTTAAAACGCCTCTGATAGATGGGGTCACCATCACAAGTCATTAACACAAGCCATCTGCTTACTCCAGGGAATTAGATCATTTGGAATGTATTGTTCTAATGCAAATGCAGAGATTTAGGTCTCCATGGGGGAAAGTCCTGTGACTTACCACACTGGCCTATAATCAAATTATTTGTGAAACAGTATTTATTTTTAAGAAACAAAGAGATGCATTATTGCAGACATTTAATATTTAGAACAATTTCTGGAACATGGTAGATACTTAAAATATTTGTTGAATGAGTGAATTTGAACATCCAACAATTCACAGCTATTTTACTTATTTTCAGACACATATTTCTGAGTCTCATTAGCCAGTTCAGTTTAATTAACACACAGCCAATTGTTGTAATTGTTAAACTTAATTGTTAATTGATAGTGATTTTACACTCACCTTCAAGCCAAGATTCACAGGTAAAGATGTTTCTGGTAAATAATAATTCTAGGTGTGCTCTCTGGGCTCAGACAGGAGGTGTTTTTCTTACAATGAATGTTTTCTCTATAACCTCCACATCTGTGTTGCCACAACCCTAACCACTTCTTGTCTGTGTAGTGATTTTCCTGTTGGCTCCAGAAGCAATTGGGCATTTCAAGCAGGGTCCTGGGGTTGGACATGACTCTCCCCAACCCATCTTCATCATTTCTCTCTCAGTGGCTTCAATAACTGCAGAGAAATACACCACTGTGTCCCCCAACTATCACAGAGAAGTATGAGAGTTCCAGTTACCCCACATCCTAGCCAATACTTAGGATTATTAGTCTTTTTAATTTTCACCATTTTGGTGAGTATGTAGTGTATGTCATGCTTTTAATTTACATTTGCCTGATGACCAGTGATGTGAGCATCTTTCATGTACTCATTTGCCACATACATATCTTCTTTTGTGAAGTGTTTATTCAGATCTTTTGACCACTTGTATCTTTTTTTCTTTTTATTGTTAAGGTGTAGGACTTCTTTACATATCCTGAAAACAAGTCTTTTGTCAGATATAGGCATCAAGAATATGAGAATATTTCTCCCAGTCTAAAGCTTGTCTTTTCATTTCATTAATGAAAGAGCAGAAGTTTTTAATTTTGGTAAAGTCTGAGACATGATTTTTTCCTTATTATGGTTTATGATTTTGATGTCCTATCTATGAAATTTTTATTACCCAAAAGTTGTGAAGAATTTCTCTAATGTTTTCTCCTAAGTCTACAGCTTTTCCTTTACCTTTAGATCTATGACCCATTTTGACTTTATTTTGGTGTACAATGTAAGATAAAGGTAATGGTTTATTTTTCTATACGTAAGTATACCGAATTGTTTGAGTGCCATTTGTCAAAACTTTTTTTTTATTAACTCTTCCTTATTTGAGGAACAATGACACTTGGAAATACACATAGGTAAAATTTAATTTTTAGCAAGATCAATAATTCAACCAGTAACTATATTCAGCTACTGCACATTATAATGTATGAGAGGATTTTATGACAAATGCTATTTGTGATGGGCTTTGAAGACTGCCCGAGAACTAATAGTTATGTACCTTCAGGTTTCTGAATGTTGTAGATTCTCTAGTCAGTTCCTAAGGTGAAAAATTTTCAGCTCATGATAAGTAAGTAAAGCTGCTCAGACTAGTGCATTCATTTCTAATAACCAACTAAGAAGAATCTGGTAAACTTACCCTTCTCCCCCTCACTGCCAACATCTGCCCAGTTGCTTATATTGATGCCAAGCAGTGGCAGCAAAACATTGTTTGTTAAAAATACAAATACATGCTGGGAAAGACCTACCTGTAGATAGAGTCCTGCATATGTCTATTGTGTTTACTTACAATTATCACATCATATGTTCCATTTTCTAATTTGGAAAATATGCTTATCAAATACATAACAGGTGTCTCCATGATCTATTGTTGCAGGTATCTCCATGGCCTGCTGAAATCCAGGCTATGGCTGGAGTGCCTACACAGCAACATCTGTTTAAGCAAGAATCTTCAGTAGTTATATAACTCAATATCAAAGAACATTTTCACTGATTGACTGGCTTCAATGTGCTGAGGTACTGACAGCTGCGAATTATTTGCTTACTTACTATTAAGCTTCCACTTTGTTTCTTTTCCTCAAATGAATACCTTAATATAGGAATGTTACATGACCAAGCTGCACCATCAGAAAACAGAGATCTCCAGGTAGTAGCAGTAAATAGTGCTTAAATACTGGCATTGGGCATCTGGTAGATATGGTTCAAATCTAACTTTTGTGCTGGCTATGTCAGTGTCCCTCGTTATGAATATTTTATATAGTGCCAGTAATAGTTTCATCATCATAATAAAGAAATCTTCTCAGATATTGCTGTGAAAATTAAGTAACAATGTTTTGTAAAACTTGTAACCCCATACTTGACATGTAGTTAGTACTAAACAAATGTTAATAATTCCTAGTTTCAGATAGAAACCAATTTTCATTCTTTGAAACAAATACATAGCAATGTGAAGACAGAAATACAAAAAAGAGGTTTGTTTTATTTTTATTTATTTGATTTGTCATTTTAGGAGCAAGAAGAGTTTCTGATGTGGGACCAGTAAGGGCTTCAAGGCAGGAGCTGTATTTTACACAGCATGTAGTGAGATGCCTGGTGCACAGAATATGCCCAACAATTATTTGTTGATAGATGCATGTAGTCTAGAATAACATTATATACTATAATAAAGTTTCATACTTTTTTATTGTATTACAATACAGAATATACAACATCCAACTGAAGCAGAATATCTCATCTCCTAACAGATTTAGAAAACAACAACATAGTGAGATACAATCCAGTTAATAAAAATAAAAGTTGCTGGATAGGAAGCATACAGCAGAGAAGAGAGATTTCTACATCAAGACACTCACATCTATAATAAAAAAGACAGACCAGCTGGGACAGGAACCTGTAAAATCATGAGAAGTACAGGGTGGACCAGGCTCATCAAATTTCATGATGGTTAGATACAGCCTCCCTACAGAACTTTTAGGAAGACCAGCTTAGAATACTGGGAAAGAAACCCATTTCACAGGGGAGCTCATTAGACATGGAAACCATCTCCTCAAAAAGTAGTACAGCCTGGCAATATGAAGAGCCATGAAAACAAAATTGGAAAAGCCCAGTGGTGGAGACCAAAAACAGGTCTTTATTTATTAAAAAAAAAAAAAAAGAAAGAAAGAAAGAAACATTCCTGACCTTCCACCACCTTTATCTTAGTATTAGTTTTAGACACAGTGACTCCATTGTCTAGATGAGCCATAGGTCATAGTTTTCTGGTAATAGAATGCTGAGATAACAATAAACATAGCTCCTGCTTTCATGGAACACAAACTCATCTAATAATAACTAATAGGAAGGTGTTTTGAGAACTTACATAAAGAAATTTTATCTATTTGAAAACTGGGTGAAGTGTCAAAGAAGGTTTTTCCAAGTGACAATTGAATTGGGATCTCAGGGAAAGAAAGAGGGAAAATTCCAGGCAGGGAAAATGGTATCTTGGAAGACTCCAAGGCAAGAGATCTCTGGCACTTTCAAGGAAATAAATACTGACGTATGGGATGGAAGCAAAAAAGAATGAAAAGGGCATTGCCGTGAAAATTAACTAGAGAAGAAATAGGGAGCAAACCATGGAGGGGTGTTGGTAAGAATTTCAGTCTTTGTTAAACACAATAGGAAAGCTTAAGAGTCTTTTAAGCAGGGAGATGATAGGATTAAATTCATATTATTTTAAGTATCTTGGCAAGCTAACGTATTAAATAGATCAGAAATGCAAACGCTAAAGTAGATACAAACATAACAATTAGGAGGCTACTGCATTCCTCCAGGTGATGGTGACAGTGGAAAACAGACAAATAGGAGATATTTTAGGAGGTTAAAACGATCAACAGAATTTTTATTTCTCTTTTTTCTTTTCACACTTGTCAACCTAACTTAATTCTCGTCTCTTTTGCTCAAGTGGTGACTTAACTAATTTCCTGTTTCTTGGGTTGGTTCAACTTAAATCAACTAAATAGTTCAATTTAAATGACTAGAAAATCTTATTTATTAAAACCAGAAGAGTTGGGAGGAAAATAAGGAAAGCAAACAGTTGCTCGATATTTACTTAAATGTAGTTATTCTTTCTATTTTACCACAGCATGCTCAAGATTCTTAGCTTAAGTTTTAGACTCTGAGGTAGAAGCACATTTCCATGCATAGGATATTTTTCAGTTGGAACAACTGACAAGACATGCCAGAATTTTCATAAATCATTGTGGTTCCATGTGACAATGGTGTCACCTGTGCAAACAAATAAAATGAAAGATTGTTTTGCCTTAAAAAATATTTTGTATGGTAATCATATTTTAATCAGAGACCTCCAATAAACTCATAATCTCTAAATTTTGGATCAGCTTTCCTAGAAAACAAAAATATCTGTTTCCTCTGAAATGGTGCTTATGAAAACAATGAATAAATTATGGTGTATCAAAGAAAAGAAAGAAATCTTTCCAGTAAGAAGGACCCATGGTTGAGTTAAAACAGTACCCTAAAGAGATCAGACTTCTTTTCCATACAGAGAAGCACACTAATATTAATTTATGCATTAATAATATATAAATAATAATCTACACATTAGTAATAATGCATAGATTATTTTATTAAACCATGTAAAAGAGCTGGCTCTAAACTAAGATTTTTTACCAAAGGTCATCAGGAATAGACTCAATGCCCAAAATCAAGAATCCAGACCCCCACCCACAGCACTCAAAAATTTGGAGACCCCAAAATTTGGGTTTTTAAGGATAATTTGGTGGGCAGGGGGCTAGGGATTGACAAACGCTGATTGGTTGGGTTGGGGATGACATAACAGGGGGTCGAAGATATCTTTTTGTGCTGAGTCAGTTCCTGGATGGGATCACAAAACCAGTTGAGCCAGTTTACCAGTCCAGGCGGCACCAGCTGGTCCAGCAGGATTTAGAGTCTGAAAAATACCTTGAACACCAATCTTAGGTCCTACGATAGAGTTGATATCTATAGGAGCAAGTGGGGAGGTTACTAATGTTGTGACCTCTGTCTGCGTAACTCCTGAGTCATAATTTCTAATCTTATGGCTAATTTGTTAGTTTTACAAAGGCGGTTTTGGTCCCCCAACCAAGGAAGGGGTTGTTTGGGGAAGGGCCATTATCATCTTTGCTTTAAAGTTAAACTATAAACTAAATTTCTCCCCAAAGTCAGCTTGGCCTACACCTGGGAATGAACAGGACAGCTTGGAGGTTAGAAGCAAGATGGAGTCAGCTATGTCAGATTTCTCTTACCGTCATAATTTTGCCAAGGTGATTCATGCTCTCCTAGATAACTGCATTACTTCCTCCCCGACTTTCTTCACATCTTATTCAATAAGAACTACCATGACTCCCTCCCCACATTCAAAATTCCAACTGGAGACAGCTCCACCTCCACATTTCCCATCTCCATTACCCTGGTCTACTTTTCCCATAATACTAACTGTCTTCTAACATAGTATATTATTTATCACATTTTTTGTTCACTCTGTTTTTTCAATAAAATATAAGCTCCGGGAGAGCAAAAACTTTTGTCTGTTTTATTCATTGATGCATCCCTGTTGTATATAACAGTGTCTGGCACATAGCAGGTACTCAGTAATATTTGTTAATGTCTCTAGTTTGTGAAATACAGATCATTTACGTATTTACATACCAACTTATTTCAAATAGATTTTGAGGTGATTAGTAAAAAGATTATAGAATTGAACATGAAAAAGATATATTTAATGCTCAGAGCAGAAAATATGAGTTTTAACTTCCTGAAAGAAATGAAGGAACCAATTATAAACAAGTGTCTGTTGAATTTCTAGTGCACTGGTGTACCTGCCACCACCACAGTAGTTGCATTATATATATTTTTATTATTTTATGTATTCTTAACAATAATCCTATGAGGTACTTCTGTTACCAGCATTTCACAGAAGAGGAATTTGGTACTCAGAGATCTAGAAACACTTCCCCAAGACAACACAGCCCAGTCATTGACTGGGTCAGGATTTTCTGCCGACATGTTGCACTCCCCTACCCATATTTTTGAATGCTGTACTTTCAATTGTAATTTATACCCTTCATTTATTACAAAGGGAAAGGCATCCCAACTCCTATGAGAAAAAATTATTTACTCCATTCTAAATTCTCTTACATTTAATCATTTCTTAGGTCTGTCCTCATCTCTGGTCCTGAGCTGTTGAACAATCCCTCATCCTTCTCTCAGCCCCGTGCTCTGACATAACTCTCATCCATATTCAAATTATCTGAATCTTTTCCGGTTCATTGCCAGAAATGGGAGGAAAATTCCTCCCAAACAATAATTATGTAATAATAATATTCCATCTCTTCTCAATTTCAGGGAGTTTATGAACCTTCAAGATGTCCAACTATGGTTAACAATCTCTGCATTGAATTCTCCTTCTCTCTGACTATCAAATCCTAGATGCCAGTGACTCAGAGCCCATGATTTTCTTATTCCTAGCTGCCTCTATTTTATTAATGGTGATTAAAAGAAGGGACTTCTTGTCTTCACATTCTATTATTCTAGGTGTATTGTTTTCTTCCCCTATTATCCTACATATATTCTCTCTGCACCTCTTCCTAAACTCAGACACAAACAACTTCATGATCATATCATTTTGACAGTGACTGGTGTGGTCCAGAGTAGACAGAAATATCAGCCCTAGACTCAAACAGAGTTAGTCAAAACCCACAGATTCTGCCATGTTAGTAACTGAACATGTCATGACCTATATGGAATCTATCTCTCTTGGCAATAATCTAAAAACAGATCAAGAAACTAGGTAATACATGGATGACAGAAATTGATAGAAATGGCAATGCAGGCAATAATAACAGAGAAGTCCTCAACTCAGAACCCATGCCTAATATGAGAAGGTGTAAGTTCTCTTTCTTAAAAGAGTTGTACAATGCAGGCATGGTGGTGTGTGCTTGTAATTCCAGCTACTCAGGAGGCTGAGGCAGGAGGATCACTTAAACCCAGGAGTTGTGGGCTGCAGTGAGCAATGACTCTGCTATTGCACTCCAGCCTCCAGCCTGGGTGACAGAGCATGACCCTGTCTCTTAAGAAACAAACCAAAAAAAGACTTGTATATTGGCCTCCTCGCTGATGCCACATACACAGTAAACAAGGGCTCTAAATTTATCTCTGCAATGCCATGACTTATGACATGTTTCCCAATATAGCATGGTTAGCCATTCATAAGATGAGCAATTTTTTAAAAGGTCAATTTTTTTATCATTATCATCATCATCATTATTCAGTGTTCAGTTTGGGAAGGGTCTCAAAAATGTTTGGATTAATTTTTCGTCTAGAAGAATCCATGTTTTAATGCTTAAGTGTAATGTGTTTAACCCCATAAATTTATCACGCTGTTCTAGGCTAGTCACAAAAACTAAGCAAAATTAATGTATTTTTTAAAAGCAAATCCTCCCTCCTTACTCTGAGGAATTCTTCAGAGCATTTGTTTGTTTTGAAAAATGCCCTTTCCAGTAACGCCCCCCATTCTGTCAGGAGCCGTGATCAACCTTTAAGAGACAGCACAGCCAGGAGCTCTGATTGTAAGAGTTAGCAGAGTTTGGGTGCAGGAAGCAGCTGCCAGGGCACTACTGTGTGTCTAGAGCACAGAGGTAGGTAGCTGAGTCTGCAGGCTGGGAGGCTGTGATATGAAACAAACTCTGTTTAAGGGTGGTATCAAAGGTGACCTTCAGTCTTTCTTTCCATTTTTCTTTCTCATTTTCACGTATGAGTAGTAAGAAAACAGGGCCTCTTCCTGGATCTTGTCGGTACCACTGTAAGTATGATGGAGTATAGTTTGTATAGTTGCAGGTCAGGGTGGCAGTTTTGCCCTCCTGAATGTTCAGGGCCTCGGAATTCTGTTCTATCTTTTGGCTCTTCACCCCTAGGCAGAAGCACAACACCAAAAGTAGGAGGGTTAGTCACTATACTGACACTCTTGAGTCTATTTTCTTCCCACAGTCCCAGATATAACCAAAGATGAGAAAAAAAAATGGATCCTAGCCCTTCCCCTTAATTCTGTGCACTGCAGCTCTGGATCTCTCTGTCCCCATCATCAAGAAATTTCCAACTCACAATCCACTTGAAGCCACAAAATCAGCAAAACACCTCCCAGGAATGGCTCCATTCGTCTCCCCAGATGTGGCCTGAAAAGGAGACCCAGCCTTCTCAGCCAAAAAGCCATTCTGTTTAGTTTGGTTGGTTTTACTGGGGTTCTTCTATCCCTAAAAGGAAGTTCTGGCCTTCCTATCCAGCCAATCAATGGTAAGCCTGTTCAGCCCCTTACGCATACTGGCCTAATCCAGCTACACAGTGAACTTCGTTTCAAAGCAGAGAATGGCTCTAAGGGGATAGGAAATATTGCCCTCTTGTGTTCAGAAGGTTGTTATAATAATGGAACGTGCTCCAGGTCAGGGCTTCTAAAACTTAATACGTATGCAAATCACCTGGCGATTTTGTTAAGATGTGGATTCTGTTTCATTAGGTCTGAGGTGGGGCTGGATATTCCATACTTTTCACAAATTTACTGGTAATGCTGATACAGCTGGTTCTCAGACCACAATTGTAAGTAACAAGTCCAGAAGAATGCTGATTGAGTCTCACTACATAACATGGAATTGGCAATATTAATTCTGGATACAGGTCAAATGATCAAGTTTTCCAAGTTCTCCATTTCATTGCCCAATTGAACTACTCTGTCATTCCTGCCACAGTTGCAGATGTCATGTGCTCTAGATAATGTAAAACACAGGAAATGTATGGCTGAATTCTAGGAAACTTTCCCAGATCTGGGAGTGGGCCTCCCCACAGGTTAAAAAAAAAAAAAAAAGTATTGCTTTGACTTCAAAAGGCCTTTTTCTTTATCTTGTTGGACTATAATAAGTAGACATTCAGTTTAAATTCAGCGAGAGCTCAAACAACTGAAGGGTTTTTTTCCCCCTAGAATGCCCTCTGAAGGAGTGTTTAAAATTATTTTTAAAATACAACAGCCCTCTGACTATCTATATCAGAAATTCTTTCTTTTCTACTTTTTAATGCCAGATGAATGTATTGTAGTCACTTCCTCAAATACATTTATGCCATTCCTTGGAGAGATCAATGACAGCTGAACAGATGGATGGACGGATAGAAGAAAGAGAGTGGGCTAGAGTGTAGCAGGAAATCAAGTTGGAAGGAGAAGTCAGGACTAGAAAACAAAAGATTTGGAATGCCAGGATTCATTTGTAGGTTATTTATTAGCAAACAAGGAACTTTTGAGGCTTTTGAGGAGGTAATATTATGAAAATGGAAGTCCATATACTGGACATTCTATTCTATTAACATTCTGTTAATTAGGCTGCTTATCCACAAGAATAATTTGGAGAAGTATGTTGATAGATGTTGTGAAAGATAGTTAAGAGTTTGTGTTCCAGCCTCAAACAAATCTGGCTTTGAAACTCTTCCATTTAATCTCTGAGAGAGCTTGAGCAAGCTACTTAATGTCTCTAAGTATGAATTTCCTTATCGGTAAACTGGGGATATCACTGGAATGCATTGGCTAATGTATATAAAATGCTTTATATAATGCATCAGACACAGCAAGAACTGGATAAATGTGAACTATTAATATAAGAAAAGGAATCCAATAGTGGCTGCAAAACCAGTCAGGAGGTTATTGCTGCTTTCTCATTGTGAAGTATAGGTGACTGAACCAGGGTCCTTGAAATTCAGAGCTAAGAGGAATTTTTAAAAATTTACAGAAAATGGTGGGTTGGAAAGACTTTTAATCAACTAAGGCATATTTTGGAAAATTTATAAAAATAGAATGAAAAGAGAAAATCACTACTTAGCTTATCAAGCAAAGATATGCATTATCAATATCTCAGTGGGTTTTATTCCCAACATTTGCACTGTTCAGATTTTTGCTAAGTGGCAATGATATCTTGATTCTTTTTAATTATTACTATTCAATAATCATCATAGATTATATTTGTAAACACCACTTATTTGCTGCATAATATTCCATTAGGGTCATTAAGCCTTTCCCTTAAAGATGAGGCATTTTGGTTTTCCATTTTGGGGTAGTATACATAAATTTCCAAATACCTTTGTAAATAATTATTATATGCATTTAGAGTTTTCCTAAAGATAGATTCTCTACAGAAAATTATTACAATAAAGAAAATGAATATTTTTTAGATTATTGTCATGTTTTTAAATTACTTTCTAAAACAGCTTACAAGTTAACTCTCCCACCAGAGAGGTATGTTTCACAGCATTTTTTCCAAATTATCTCTTTTCAATTTGCTATTGCTATAATTTCCTAAAAGTTTTTTTTTTCCAAGCACTGCATACAAATAGAAGTATTTCTCTCTCTTCTTTTACATTTCTGGTCCCTTTTTTTATTACACTTTAAGTTCTAGGGTACACGTGCACAACATGCAGGTTTTTACCTAGGTATATTTGTGCCATGTTGATTTGCTGTTCCCATCAACTTGTCATTTACATTAGATATTTCTCCTAATGCTATCCCTCCCCCAGAGCCCCAGCCCCCAAAAGGCCCCAGTGTGTGATGTTCCCCGCCCTGTGTCCATGTGTTCTTGTTGTTCAGCTCCCACCTATGAGTGAGAACATGCAGTGTTTGCTTTTCTTTCCTTGTGATAGTTTGCTGAGAATGATGGTTTCCAGCTTCATCCATGTCATTGCAAAGGACATGAACTCATCCTTTTTTATGGCTCCGTATTATTCCATGGTGTATATGTGCCAGATTTTCTTAACCCGGTCTATCATTGATGGGCATATGGGTTGGTTTCAAGTATTTGCCATTGTGAATAGTGCCGCAATAAACATACGTGTGCATGTGTCTTTATAGTAGCATGATTTATAATCCTTTGGGTATATACCCAGTAATGGGATCACTGGGTCAAATGGTATTTCTAGTTCTAGATCTTTGAGGAATTGCCACACTGTCTTCCACAATGGTTGAACTAATTTGCACTCCCACCAACAGTGTAAAAACGTAACTATTTCTCCACATCCTCTCCAGCATCTGTTGTATCCTGACCTTTTAATGATCGCCATTCTAACTGGCGTAAGATGGTATCTCATTGTGGTTTTGATTTGCATTTCTCTGATGACCGGTGATGATGAGCACTTTTTCATGTGTCTGTTGGCTGTGTAAATGTCTTCTTTTGAGAAGTGTCTTTCATATCCTTTGCCCACTTTTTGATGGGATGTTGTTTTCTTCTTGTAAATTTGTTTAAGTTCCTTGTAGATTCTGGATATTAGACCTTTGTCAGATGGATAGATTGCAAAATTTTTCTCCCATTCTGTAGGTTGCCTGTTCGCTCTGATGATAGCTTCTTTTGCTGTGCAGAAGCTCTTTAGTTTAATTAGATCCCAATTGTGAATTTTGGCTTTTATTGGCATTGCTTTTGGTGTTTTAGTCACGAAGTCTTGTCGTATGTCAACACATAGGACATGTCTATGTCCTGAATGGTATTGCCTAGGTTTTCTTCTACGGCTTTTTTGGTGTTAGGCCTTACATTTAAGTCTTTAATCCATCCTGAGTTAATTTTTGTACACGGTGTAAGGCAGGGATTCAGTTTCAGCTTTCTATGCGTGGCTAGCCTGTTTTCCCAGTGCCATTTATTAAACAGGGAATCCTTTCCCCATTGTTTGGTTTTGTCAGGTTTGTCAAAGATCAGATGGTTGTACATGTCTGGTGTTATTTCTGAGGCCTCTGCTCTGTTCCATTGCTCTATATATCTGTTTTGGTACCAGTAACATGCTGTTTTAGTTACTGTAGCCTTGTAGTACAGTTTGAAGTCAGGTAGCATGATGCCTCCAGCTTTGTTCTTTTTGCTTAAGATTGTCTTGGCTGTGAGGGCTCTTATTTGGTTCCATATGAACTTTAAAGTAGTTTTTTTCAATTCTGTGAAGAAAGTCAGTAGTAGCTTGATGGGGAGGGGATAGCATTGAATCTGTAAATTACGTTGGGCAGTATAGCCATTTTCACAATATTGATTCTTCCTATCCATGAGCATGGAATGTTCTTCCATTTGTTTGTGTCCTCTTTTATTTCGTTGAGCAGTGGTTTGTAGTTCTCTTTGAAGAGGTCCTTCACATCCCTTGTAAGTTGGATTCCTAGGTATTTTATTCTCTTTGTAGTAATTGTGAATGGGGGTTCACTCATGATTTGGCTCTCTGTTTGTCTATTATTGGTGTATAGGAGTGCTTGTGATTTTTGCACATTGGTTTTGTATCCTGAGATTGCTGAAGTTGCTTATCAGCTTAAGGAGATTTTGAGCTGAGATGATGGGATTTTCTAAATATACAATTATGTCATCTGCAAACAGAGACAATTTGACTTCCTCTTTTCCTATTTGAATACTCTTTATTTCTTTCTCTTGCCTGATTGCCCTGGCCAGAATTTCCAACACTACATTGAATAGGAGTGGTGAGAGAGGGCATCCTTGTCTTCTGCTGGTTTTCAAAGAGAATGCTTCCGGTTTTTTGCCCATTCAGTATGATATTGGCTGTGGGTTTGTCATAAATAGCTCTTATTATTTTGAGATACATTCCATCAATACCTAGTTTATTAAAAATTTTTAGCATGAAGCGCTGTTGAATTTTGTTGAAGGCCCTTTCTGCATCTATTGAGATAATCATGTTTTTTGTCATTGGTTCTGTTTATCTGATGGATTATGTTTATTGATTTGTGTATGTTGAACCAGTCTTACATCCCTGGAATGAAGCCGACTTGATCGTGGTGGATAAGCTTTTTGATGTGCTGCTGGATTTGGTTTGCCAGTGTTTTACTGAGGATCTTGGTAGCAATTTTCCTCAGGGATGTTGGCCTGAAATTCTCTTTTTTGTTGTGTCTCTACCAGGCTTTTGTATCAGGAAGATGCTAGACTCATAAAATAGGTAGGGAGGATTCCCTCTTTTTCTATTGATTGAAATAGTTTCAGAAGGAATGGTAACATCCTTTTTTGTACCTCTGGTGGAATTCGGCTGTGAATACATCTGGTCCTGGTCTTTTTTTGGTTGGTAGGCTATTAATTATTGCCTCAATTTCAGAACCTCTTGTTGGTCTATTCGGAGATTCAACTTCTTCTTGGTTTAGTGTTGGGAGGGTGTATGTGTCCAGGAATTTATTCATTTCTTCTAGATTTTCTAGTTGATTTGCATAGAGGTGTTTATAAAATTCTCTGATGGTAGTTTGTATTTCTGTGGGATCAGTGGTGACATCCCCTTTGTCATTTTTATTGCGCCTATTTGATTCATCTCTCTTTTCTTCTTTATTACACTTGCTAGCCATCTATCAATTTTGTTTGTTGATCTTTTCAAAAAACAAGCTCCTGGATTCATTGACTTTTTGAAGGGTTTTTCATGTCTGTATCTCCTTCAGTTCTGCTCTGATCTTTGTTATTTCTTGCCTTCTGCTAGTTTTTGAATTTGTTTGCTGTTGCTTTTCTAGTTCTTTTAATTGTCATGTTAAGGAGTCAATTTTAGATCTTTCCTGCTTTCTCTTGTGGGCATTTAGTGCTATAAATTTTCCCTCTACACATTGCTTTAAATGTGTCCCAGAGATTCTGGTACATTGTGTCTTCACTCTCACCGGTTTCAAAGAACATCTTTACTTCTGCCTTCATTTTGTTATTTACCCCATAGTCATTCAGGAGCAGGATGTTCAGTTTCCATGTAGATGTGCGGTTTTGAGTGCGTTTCTTAATCCTGAGTTCTAATTTGATTGTGCTGTGGTCTGAGAGACAATTTGTTGTGATTTCTGTTCTTCTACATTTGTCCAGGAGTGTTTTACTACCAATTATGTGGTCAATTTTGGAATAATTGTGATGTGGTGCTGAGAAGAATGTCTATTCTGTTGATTTAGGGTGTAGAATTCTGTAGGTGTCTATGAGGTCCGCTTGGTTCAGAGCTGAGATCAAGTCCTGGATAGCCTTGTTAACTTTCTGTCTCATTGATCTGTCTAATGTTGACAGTGGGGTGTTAAAGTCTCCCAATATTATTATGTGGGAGTCTAAGTCTCCTTTAGGTCTCTAAGAATTTGTTTTATGAATCCAGGTGCTCCTGTATTGGGTGCATATATATTTAGGATAGTTAGCTCTTCTTGTTGCATTGATCCCTTTACCATCATGTAGTGGCCTTCTTTGCCTCTTTTGATCTTTGTTGGTTTAAAGTCTGTTATATCAGAGACTAGGATTGCAACCTCTGCTTTTTTTTTTTTTTTTTTTTTTTTTTTTTTTTTTTTTTTTTTTTTTTGCTTTCCATTTGCTTGGTAAATATTCCTCCATCCCTTTATTTTGAGTCTATGTGCATCTTTGCACGTGAGATGGGTCTTCTGAATACAGTACACCAATGGGTCTTGACTCTTTACCCAATTTGCCAGTCTGTGTCTGTTAATTGAGGAATTTAGCCCATTTACATTTAAGGCTAATATTGGTATGTTTGAATTTGATCCTGTCATTATGATGTTAGCTGGTTATTTTGCCCATTAATTGATGGAGTTTCTTCATTCTGTCAATGATCTTTACCATTTGGCATGTTTTTGCAGTGGCTAGTATCAGTTGTTCCTTTCCATGTTTATTGCTTCCTTCAGGAACTCTTGTAAGGCAGGCCTGATGGTGACAAAATCTCTCAGAATTTGCTTGTCTGTAAAGGATTTTATTTCTCCTTCATTTATAAAGATTAGTTTGGCTGGATATGAGATTCTGGGTTGAAAATTCTTTTCTTTAAGAATGTTGAATATTGGACCCCACTCTCTTCTGGCTTGTAGGGTTTCTGCAGAGAGATCTGCAGTTAGTCTGATGGGCTGCTCTTTGTGCATAACCCAGCCTTTCTCTCTGGCTGCCCTTAATATTTTTTCCTTCATTTCAACCTTGGTGAATCTCATTATTATGTGTCTTGGGGTTGCTCTTCTCGAGGAGGATCTTTGTGGTGTTCTCAGTATTTCCTTAACTTGAATATTGGCCTGTCTTGCTGGGTTGTGGAAGTTCTCCTAGATAATATCCTGAAGAGTTTTCCAACTTGGTTCCATTCTTCCTGTCACTTTCAGGTACTCCAATCAAACGTAGATTTGGTCTTTTCACATAGTCCCATATTTCTTGGAGGCTTTGTTTGTTCCTTTTCATTCTTTTTTCTCTAATTTTGTCTTCTCACTTTATTTCATTAGGTTGATCTTCAATCTCTGATATCCTTTCTTCTGCTTGATTGATTTGGCCTTTGATACTTGTGTATGCTTCACATTCTGTGTTTTTCAGCTCCATCAGGTCATTTTGTTCTTCTCTAAACTGGTTATTCTATTTAGCAATTCACCTAACCTGTTTTCAAGGTTCTTAGCTTCCTTGCATTGGATTATAATGTATCCCTTTAGCTCAGAGGAGTTTGTTATTACCCACCTTCTGAAGCCTACTTCTGTCAATTCATAAAACTCATTCTCTGTTGAGTTTTGTTGCCTTGCTGGCAAGGAGTTGTGATCCTTTGGAGGAGAAGAGGTGTTCTGGTTTTTTGAATTTCAGGCAGTTTGTGCTGGTTTCTCCCCATCTTCATGGATTTATTTACCTTTGATCTTTGATATTAGTGACTTTCAGATGGGGGTCTCTGAGTGGACATCCTTTTTGTTGATGTTGATGCTATTCCCTTCTGTTCATTAGTTTTCCTTCTGACAGTCAGGCTTCTCTGCTCCAGGTCTGCTGGAGTTTGCTGGAGGTCCATGCCAGACCCTGTTTACCTGAGTATCACCAGCAGAGGCTGCAGAACAGCAAAGATTGCTGCCTGTTCCTTCCTCTGGAAGCTTCGTCCCAGAGGGGCACCCATCATATGCCAGCCAGAGCTGTATGAAGTGTCTGTTGGCCCCTACTGGGAGGTGTCTCCCAGTCAGGAGACATGGGGTTCAGGGACCCACTTGAGGAGACAGTCTGACACTTAGCAGAGTTCGAACACTGTGCTGGGAGATCCACTGCTCTCTTCAGAGCTATCGGGCAGGGACATTTAAGTCTGCTGACGCTGCCCACACATCCACCCCTTCCCCATGTGCTCTGTCCCAGGGAGATGGGGGTTTTATCTGTAAGACCCTGACCGGGGCTGCTGCTTTATTTTCAGAGATGCCCTGCCCAGAGAGGAGGAATCTAGAGAGGCAGTGTGGCCACAGCAGCCTTACTGGGCTGTGGAGGGCTCTGCCCAGTTTGAACTTCCCAGCGGCTTTGTTTACACTATGAGGCTAAAATAGCCTACTCAAGCCTCAGCAATGGCAGACACCTCTCTCCCCACCAAGCTCAAGTGTCCCAGGTTGACCTCAGACTGCTGTACTTGCAGCAAGAATTTCAAGCCAGTGAATCTTAGCTTGTTGGGCTCTGTGGGGGTGGGACCTGCTAAGCCAGACCTCCTGGCTCCCTGGTTTCAGCCCCCTTTCCAGGGGAGTGAATGGTTCTGCCTTGCTGGCATTTCTTTCTTTTTTTTTTTTTTTTAGTATGTACCATTTTAGTTTTTATTAATAAAATAGAAACCTAAACTCAGACAACTGCTTTATTCTTGCATCTAATCTGACCATATATTGGAGTAGCAATTCTTTATAAAAGGACTTAGGTGAGAACTGTCAATACATCAGTTCCATCAAAAACTCTAGGTTGGAATATCTTAAAAAGAGTAAATTAAATATGAGAAAGCACAGAAATCTCTCCCTCAAACAAGAGGGGCTTCCTTTAATAGTCTTTAATATAGCTCATTTGCAATTATATGAAAATCCATCACAATCAATCATTTTGCACAATCCCTAAAGGATAAAACTGAGGGAACTCATGGATAATTTTCACAGCTTCATTGTAAAGTCCAAGATCAAAAGGAAAAATGTTTATTCTTTCAGATGGAGAAGGAAAAAATGGAACCATCGAGTTGAT
This sequence comes from Piliocolobus tephrosceles, assembly GCF_002776525.5. Classification (NCBI taxonomy): domain Eukaryota; kingdom Metazoa; phylum Chordata; class Mammalia; order Primates; family Cercopithecidae; genus Piliocolobus; species Piliocolobus tephrosceles. The sequence goes on from NC_045439.1 coordinate 124,517,208, forward strand.
GGAACCCCTTGATGAAGCAATCTCCGGAATTATGGAAGTGGTTGGAAAAGTAACCGCCAAGGCCACCATCTTGTGTACATCTTATGTCCAATTTAAAGAAGATAACCATCCTCTTGCTGGCATTTCAGGCACCACTGGGGTATGAAAAAAAATTCTGCAGCTAGCTCAGTATCTGCCCAAACAGCTGCCCAGTTTTGTGCTTGAAACCCAGGCTCTGGTGGCATAGGCACCGGAGGGAAGTTCCTGGTCTGTGGGTTGTGAAGATGATGGGAAAAGCACAGTATCTGGGCTTGAGTGCACCGTTCCTCACGGCACAGTCCCTCATGGTTGTCTTGGTTAGGGAAGGGAATTCCCCGATCCCTTCCACTTCCCAGATGAGGCAACGCCCTGTGCTGCTTTGACTCACCCTCTGTGAGCTGCACCCACTATCTGATCAGTCCCAGTAAGATGACCCAGGTACCCTAGTTGGAAATGCAGAAATCACCCACCTTCTGCATCAATCTTGCTAAGAGCTCCAGACCAGAGCTGTTCCTATTCGGCCATCTTGACAAGTCTATATTTAAAAACTTATTTTTAAAAAGACAGATATTGGCCAGGTAAAGTGGCTCACACCTGTAATCCGAACACTTTGGGAAGCTGAAGCAGGTGAATCACTTGAGTTCAGGAGTTCAAGACCAGCCTGGCCAACATGGTGAAACCGTGTCTCTACCAAAAATACAAAATTAGCAAGGCATGGTGGCAGGCACCTGTAATCCCAGCTACTCAGGAGACTGAGGCAGGGGAATCGCTTGAACCCAGGAGGTGGAGGTTGCAGTGAGCCAAGATGACACCACTACACTGCAGCCTGGGAAACAGCAAATCTCCATCTCAAAATAAATAAGTAAACAAATAAAATAAAAATACATATTCTAGTTTTGGATGTGTTCAATTTAGTGTGCATCACGATACCAGAAAAAGTGAAACACAAAGCCAGAAATAAGAGAAAGTTACATTCTGTTTGTTTTTAGCTAGCTATATCCATATTGAGGATGAACTCTGCTAATATGTCAGTACCCATTTCGGTATTAAATAATGATGAGTACATGCCAGGATCATGCTAGGTGCTTCACATGCATTATTTTAAACATATTGATGGATCTGTGTACTCAATGCATTTTACCTAGCCCCTTTTCTTAAATGTCCATTGGTAAAACATGAAAAACGGTGAAATACACACAAGTGCTGGATACAAGGAGTGGCACAAGTCATAGCCCTAAAAACTGAGCAACTTTTTAAAGATA